>NC_142520.1:31916814-31959314 GCF_964205215.1 Stylophora pistillata
GCCCGTTTTTCCAGTTTTTACCTAAGGAAAAGAACATGAGGTACAATCTTAGAAATACGTCAGTCTCTGTCCCTAGAATCCACACTGAAAGGTTTAAAGTTCCACTGAAACGAAATTTTCGTATCTGAGATTTTTCCATGATAATAAAGTTTGAACATTACTAACAAGATACAATGAAATATATGAAGTTCATATATTTTGAACTGTGGTATTAGATGCATATGATGTACGATCCTCGCAGTAGATAGCGCTATTTAAGCAATAGCGAATATCAGACCTGAAAAAAAAAAAAAAATTAGGCCTGTACGGGATTCGAACCACTGACCTCTGCGATGCTAGTGCAGCGCTCTACCAATTGAGCTAACAAGCCAACTGGGAGCAGGCCGTTAAGTTGATTCGTAATAAACCCGTGAAAGTGATAAATGAGATACAATGAAATATATGAACTCAAAAATATATTCAAAATATATGAACTTCATATATTTCAGATACAATGAAATATATGAAGTTCATATATTTTGTACTGCGGTATTAGATACATATGATGCACGATCCTCGCAGTAGATAGCGCTATTTAAGCAATAGCGAATATCAGACCTGAAAAAAATCAGGCCTGTACGGGATTCGAACCACTGACCTCTGCGATACTAGTGCAGCGCTTTACCAATTGAGCTAACAGTTGGCACTGGGAGCAGGCCGTTAAGTTGATTCGTAATAAACCCGTGAAAGTGATAAATGAGATACAATGAAATATATGAAGTTCATATATTTTGTACTGCGGTATTAGATACATATGATGCACGATCCTCGCAGTAGATAGCGCTATTTAAGCAATAGCGCTATCATATATTTCATTGTATCTCATTTATCACTTTCACGGGTTTATTACGAGTTAACTCAACGGCCCGCTCCCAGTTGGCTTGTTAGCTCAATTGGTAGAGCGCTGCACTAGTATCGCAGAGGTCAGTGGTTCGAATCCCGTACAGGCCTGATTTTTTTCAGGTCTGATTTTCGCTAATGCTTAAATAGCGCTATCTACTGCGAGGATCGTACATCATATGTATTACTAACAAGCGCTGTGAGTTTTTTTTTTGGTCCAACGGAGCGCGGAAAGCTTTCTTCTAGCCCTTTAAACTCGGCTAGTCGAGCCCAAAATTGGCGGCCATCTTGGCGCGGCCAAAACAGTGTTGTGACGTCACTGGTTGTATACATCTCAGAACTCCGAGTAAACCCCAATTGAGCATGGAGTGCGGCGAAAATGTTAAGAAGCACAAAAAAAAGTTTTTGGGCAAGTATTGTGTTGCTGGTGGGCCCGGAAATGTAAGTTGCACTAATAACTTCAGAAGAGACGGCATATCGATGCATATGTCTCCTCGTGACGATGTAACTCGCGAGAAATGGGTTCGCTTCGTGCGAAGGCATCGGGCAAACTGGCAGCCATCGAAAATATCAGTACATTTTGAATTGTCAAACTTTGAGCAGCGACTCGATTTAAATCTCGGGGAAGGCTCTAGCTTCCTTCAAACAAAGTGATGGTTAAAGAAGGATGCTGTGCCAACCAAAGATGGTGTACCCCAGCAAGAAAATGCCTTGTCCTCGCGTGAGCAAAGAATGGTAAGTGTGTGCTTACAAAAGGTGCGAAATTCCGCTTGGCGTTTGGACGAGGAATGAATACGCAGTTTGTTGCTTTAAGAACAGTACGGTTTGTTGATGGAGAAAATTCGGGATGGTTCAAAATGCATTCCGCATCGAGACCGATAAATGTAAACTTCCCTCTCGTCTGGAGTATTTCGTAACAGCATTTAACTTCATGCGCCCCAGCTAAGTGTATAACACTGCAATTTCCACAAGTACACCTGTAAACAGAAATGTTTAGACTTAAGCCTGAAGGTTCCAATCGAAAAATAAAAAATCACAGCTATGAGCTCTCACCAATTGTCTAAAGGACCTTGTCCTTCGAAACGTTAAAACTAACATAAAGAGGACATCTTTGTTGATTGTCATATCCAAATACATTCACATTTATGTTATTTTGCTTTTAATTAAGCTTTTAATTAATTTGTTATTAAGCGTTTTAATTTGGAGACAAGATTAAGTAGAAGCCATTTTGAGTCTGTGTTTTATGATTTTAATTTTTCCATAAAGTTTAAAAATTTCTGGATTGTTGGATTTTGTCATATCAGTTTACAGATTTATTCCAGATCATTTTTTCCAGATCATTTTTACAGATTAGAGTTATATATTTTTCACGGATTATTTCAGATTTTTAGGCTCTAGGTTTGATGGTCTATACCTCTCAATCACTAAACTACCTATATGGCCAACTGCAAACGTAGATGACTCATATTATCCTGAGGGAAATACGAAGCAACGCAAGTTGTTATTCCTCCTTAGGTAAGACATGCGAATAAATCACGGTTACCCCAAACATTTCCTGCCCCCTACTTGCAATTGTGCCGTGCCTATTTGCTTTTAATTATTTGTAATAAACTCACTGTGAAATTATATACCAATTATGATATTCCCTTGTTCAAGAACAAAACACAATATCCACAAAATAGGCACCAACCTAGGCCGTTGGATTTATAGTCTAGCGCGCTAACCGCAAGGCCAGAGGGCTCTCACATCCTCGGTATTTGTACTTTTTAAACTTTTAATTCCAAGAGGTATCAGTTTTCTTACCAGGCTAGATATCCAACATGGCATATACGTTAAGCTGATGTAGTACCGCACTTCATATCGATCTACCATACCAGTCGGGAGGAATATGGCCGCCATCGCCAACTGGAAAATTGAAAGGGACTTCATTTCTTTTCGTTCCATACATTTTCATCTCTTTGACCTTAGTTGCGAAAGCGTTTTACTTGGAAAGGCTTGGACTTACGAACAAGAATTGTTTGTGATTTTTATGCAAAACAACGAAGTCAGGCTGCATGCAGCTGTTGTGCATTCGTGGGCTTACACGAGTCATCGGCTTTTTTCTAGCTTCGCATTTTGATAATTACCAACCAATTCGATTAAGGAGCGTTCATATGGCGAAAAGCAGAGAGCTTTCACTTACGATATGACAAACAGCTTCAAAAGGACCGCCGATATGGAGATATTTTCGTCCATGCCCAGGAAGACTCCTTTATTTCTTATTGTAATGCTGTGGTTGATCAAGAGAGTAAAGTGTCTTGAGTTGATTTATTAGCTACCTGACTGGTTACTTTCGACCAGGAGCGTTAATTGTGCCACGCAAGTGATAAATGGTGCAACTGAGAGTTCAGACCGTAGCACCGGATTGGCAAGGTGGGGGAATACCTGGAACGAGAAAAAACGGTTGCTAGGAAGGTGGTAATGAGGAGAACAAACAAGTTTCCTCCAGGCTTTCCTCAGTCTTCCCAATTCAAAATGGCGGCTTCGACAATCCACCAGAACAATAGGCACATGCTTGCCAGTAATAAGGCAAGCTGTTGGCTTTCTTGTTTTTCATCTCAATTCACAGTTCAATATTCCACAGCATTTCATGACCATGCACAAAAACAATCCGACCGAACTCCTTCGATAAAGATTCCAAGCCATTGCTTACAAAATATAAAACAATAATAATTTATTTGAAATATTCACAGGTGTGTAAGTGTCAAACATTTTTCTTCACTCTCGATATTAAAATCATAACTTCTTCCCTACCTATTTTCCAGAGAGGACAACACAAACAAGCATCATTAGAGGCCTTGAGATTCTAGGGAGAGTTTGATTACAAGAAGATTTGACATCAAGTGGAAAGCGAAATACTAACATGCTCGTACCTCCTAAAGCTTCTTCAGATTCAAAAAGGTTTGCACAAGTAGAGTTCTCGGTTGGAGGAAATTGCGCCCTTCCTATGTTGTATAACCGTACAACCGCTAACGTGTCCAATATCTTAATTTTTTCATTACAACACTAGTTCACTAGTTCTATTCTGTTACTCCGCTCGAAAAACAATGATAATAATAATAATTACAAATTTATAACGCGCCTTTTCCATGCAGATATGATCAAAAGCGCGGTACAATGCCATTAAAAAGGTAAAAAGCAAATTAAAACTCAAATGTACCTATTAATTAAGCTAAAAAATAAATAAAGCTAAAAATTGAAATAAAAACTCTTGGTACGTAACGTAAAATTTTAAGAACATTACTTATGAAAAGCAAATCTATAAAGATGTGTTTTAAGATTTAAAACGTTAAAAAAAAAACAAAACTTGTTCACGCGTGCCAAACGTTGTAAAATTGGAAAATCTTGAACTCACGGTTGTAATCGAATCAGAATCTAAGGGCCTCTAATCGAATAAACTTGCCAAATATTCCAGTAAAATAAAAACAATTACATTACATTACTCAAAACGACACCTTATCGTCCCAAGTTTAGCATTAAACTTGGTTTAAATTTTTTTAAATTTTTTTTTTTTTTTGCACATTGTCTTTTTTCTGCATGTTGCTTCTCGCCATCACAAAGTTCATTCGCGCCGAATAATGCTGTGAAAATATTCCTATTTGACAGAGGTAACTGTTGTCAAAAGAGTTAACGAGCCCAAAAGTCATCCATCACTTTAAAAAGTACATTAAGACATTACTAATGCTGATTTAAAAACCTTACTCACCCTAATTCACCTGTAAGTACCTCTACAATGAAGTAAATAGTTGTAGTTTTTCTTATTTTCACACAGAGCTAAACTTTAAACTAGTGCTCTGGCATTACAGCTTTCTTTGAGGCAGAAAAGTGTTCCAGAAACTACATCCGTTGTCACTGTGTAAAGGCCATGAAAAAGCATACATGAAATTATATGATAACATAAACAACGACGAGGGCGCATTCTAATTGGTCAATTCAGTGTCTTCTATTTGCCCATGGGTGTATACACTGTTAATGTGAGCAAATGCAATGACTAGTTTTCGCGTTTGTTTTCTCTGGTCAAGTAAGACTGGTTCAACTAAAAGAAACTCTTTTGCTGCTGTGCACCGATGGTATGTTCAAAATAAATGGTTAAACCACAGCGTACACTATCGAGTAATAGTTGTACGCGGATGGTTTCTAAGTACTCAAAGAGCTAGAGTTTCCCTCGGCTATCGCCTTAAGCGAACACAGTGGTCAAATAATTGCACATGCGTCCTTAGATGGAAAATTTGCTATTGCATACATGGAGAATCTACGTGAGACGTGGGTTTTCGCAGTTTCTAGGAAAATTCTGAAGTTTGCAAGTTCTAGACTTTACCCACTTTGTGTTAGTTTACACTCTCGTACTTTCTTTACACTTTCCACGGCGGCGTGATGAACTCTTCCATAAACTTGGCCGTGCTAGCTTTGTTATGTTCACGGCGGAGTTGCCAGTAAACACCGAGGAAAATGTTAGAAAAAGGAAGAACTAGAACTACACAAGATGTTTGTGACGATTACAGCGGACAGTAGACCGTGCAACAAGAGTAGAAGAGAGGTTCGGTCATTTGCCTTCATCGCCGAAACTAAAACAGTCAATGAACAGTTGGAATATCTCACAATAAAATAAGACCCATATTTAATCTTTCTCCAGCATCCATCTTTTATTTGTCTCGAGCATAGCAATAGTTAGGAATTTCACCTTTCTTCCTCACTTTACGCTAAACACGCGTTCGGAAATCCCTCTTATTGTTTTCTAACTCTCGTGCATGCGCAGTGTTTGACCGCTGTGTTCCTCAAGAGACTCTTGCACTGCTTTTGTGCTTAGCAACCTCCCGCGAGCATCCATAACTCAATACCGTACGTTGTGGTGTTCATCATTTGTTGTCCACATTTGGTAAAGTAACCTAGCTTTTTGAAACTTGTCGTCACATGTAATAAAATCTCGGTTAGCAACTTAGCCGCCTCTCCCTGCCAAAAAAAAAAATTCTCACTTATCTTCTTTCCATCCTATGGCAATCTAATTGAAGAATTGGGACCTACACATTATGGATTTCTTGACTCAGATAAAGACTGTTCTCAGCAATGACTGGTGCAGTCGCTGTCTGTGGACCACACGGTTTTGACTTAGGTATTGTGTGTGTAGAAATTGAGTTTTCATCTAAATAGCGGTGTCTACATTCAAATTTCTTTCACAAATTTAAAAATTTATAAAAATGTTAGCTCACACAAATAGTTATTTTTTTCAAAATACGTTGTGAGATTTAGGGACAGTTAAGCTTTAAGTCAACCAACACTTCTCTCCAGAATTCTGGCGCTGACTTCAGCAAAAGAAGAAGACCTAACATGGAGTTGAAACATGCACCACACATTCACATCTTATGCGCTGAGAGCGGCGCTTTTACGAGGGACATCGTTAAGTGGGGCCTTGGAGTACAAACAACGTGATTCCCGTTATTTTCTGGAGACGATGTTACGCTATTTTTAAGGTTTCACAGGTTTCAGCAGAGTGTAACTTTGAAGGTTACTTGTATCTTCTCTCAACCATGCTGACCTAATCTCGCAACTGCCTCCCTAACTTCCTGATACAGTCAATATTGTCAACCGCTTGTTGCATACGAGACAAATTTAAGGAGAACGTGACCGAAAATTATAAAACAAACAAACGAACATCTTAAAAATCACACAGACATGTACATGCAGTCAAGATTACTAAAAACAACCACATAACATCAAATGCGCTTTAAAGCGACACCACATACTAATCAGGCTAACGCCACCTGAGCCTACGTAGCAGATACTCGATTCAACCTTGCGCAAGTTATTTGGAGCGACAAGCGCGGGAAAGAGGTCATGGCGTAACACCACAAGTGTTACTCTTGCGCGCTTGTAACTCACGCACTGGGTGAGCTTTTGCTACGAAGACTGGGCAGAGAACACTAGTTGTACTCATGAATGAACTTCCTGCTCTAAATTATCCGTTCTTTGGCCGATCTTGGCTAGACGATCATGTTCCTGTATGAAGTGCAAATAATAATAGTAGTATATTAGGGCATCTTTGTGACACAGATCACAAATGATCACGGAATGGAAGCACACATTAAAAACCTAAATTATATGGAAGTGAACTGCACATCAAGTTGATATCAAACGTTCCATCACAATCTGACTGAAAACGCCTTTCGCAATCTATTTCGTGATAAATAGTACGTTGAGTGGGCAGCGAACGATGCGCGTTTGTAAAAACAAAATAAAACTTAAAAAAAATTAAGTAGTCACGCTAAGCCTAGATAGACCAGTAGATTTCTTGCTCTCGATTTCGATGGGTGAAATTTGATTGGTTCTCTTCAACTATATGATGGAAATCTCAAGCTCGTAATCCAAATGTTAACGAGGCGGACGTTTTGGTAAGTAATGCAACGCAGTTCCCAAGGCTTCCCTCATCGAGCAACTAAACCCAACAGACGACATTTGTATAGTAACTACCTACCCTTTCCTCCTCAGAAAGTAAGTATTTGTCGCCGTTCATTTTCGCCCTGTGGTGTAATAACCTTTGGATACTTTCCTCCCGCTGATTGTGAGCCTACAAATGTCGAACAAAAGCCAGACGGTTACGCAAAGTAACGATGAGGAACAAACACCAAAACATGAAAAAATAAAAATAAAAAAATTAAAAAAAAAAAAGGCTTACAAGTTGAATAAACGAGCCAAGTGTCGGACAACTGTTTCTATCAAAAGAGCCGGAAAGGAAAGTAGAAAAGGGAAAGGGCAAGGGGAGGGGGGGTGGTTTCTTGAATTATATTAAACTAATATTAAAGCGGATCATAATAATAAATACTTCTGCAGGGTGATAAATCACACCTTAAACATACAAATTATCTGCACGGTTCTCAGACCTTCTGGCCAAAGTTGATTATCGTACACAGGGGGGAAAGGAGACATTGTCCGAAATATGCTGTCGTAAAGTGTATGTCCCTTCTTATCGTATTCGAGACGTTCTGCGCATCAAAAGCATCAATTATTTTTTCTACTTTCTTTCCGTTTTTCCAACCTACATTTTACTTTTCTAAGTAGCTTGCCTGGGATTAGAGTAATTCGAGTTGAGAACAACCTAGCATAGATTACTTACCTTTGCTAGTTCAGCTTTCTCTCGTAATAGCTTCTGTTCTAATTCAACTTTCTTTCGGCTAAACTGCTCCTGGGTTTCCTGTTAGTTGAGAAAGAATATTTTAACGGAAAGGGAGAACACTAAACAAGGGTGCGCATTTAGAATAGTGGCTGGCACCTCTGAATAAAGAGAAAATAAAGACGGAATGCTAAGAGACTGATGAAAATAATCTAGAACGTCGAAGAGAAGGGCAGACGAGAAAAAGTGATCATCGTTCCTATCACACCGTGACAACAAAAAGTCCATTCTGAAATAAAAATTTGTAAGACGCAGAATCACAAGTATTTTCCGAGAAACCTTGAGATGGCATTATCTTTTCAAGAGGGAATGTTTCGCTACTTGCAATACAAAAAGGACTACTGTAAAGTTGGAATTTGAGCCCGTCCCGCTCCAAAAGCTGCGGGTGATATGTCACTTAGCCCCTTTTCCTCCCCAACTATCGGCCCAAATATTTGTATACGAAAAGCTGATTCTTTTTATAACCTCGCCCCCATGAAAAAAGGTGTTTTTCTCATCTTCTTTCTTATCTTTGTCTTGTTTTCGTGGTGAAATCCTATTCAGAGGTACAGAAGAGCACAGAGGTGTTCTACTTTCTCGTCAGGAGCCCCGCATGGAACCCTTGTCTCGCCACATTTCCGTGGAAATTGGAAAGCCTATGGCTAACTTTTTTCCATATTTTATTATGTCCTCTCCCGCTTAATTAATGCTGCAGATAGCAAACTGCATATCACGGATACAAACCCTCATTTTTTTCTGGTTTTCTTTGGATAGTTGTTCCAACTCAACAAAGATTCTTTGTACGTCTTGTTCTTGTTTTCGACGCTGCATCTCAGCGGCACGTACTCGGTTGTATAGCGCATGCTCTGTTTCCTCCATCTTGTTCACAATTTTCTAATCATCATGGTAGATTAAACACTGAGGTTTAGAGTTCATCAGTATTACCTCTAATCTTATAAAAGGGAAAGGCTTAATACAGAATTTCTTGAATCCACGATTAAAAATTGATACTTGTAGTAAGAAACAGTATGGCCCAGGCAGTGGGATCAAATGGCAAAAATAAAGAGTATGCTATAATAATTTGTTCAAATTTTTATCCTCCATAAACACAAGCTCGTATGGTTTGGGGGTAGAGCGTATATCCCCACAATACACATGAACATGTAGGAGTGCCTGTTTTTTGTTTGTTTGCATGTTTTTTTCTCTTCTCTCATTAATCAACACCTGTGAAATATCAAAATAAAGGAGGTTCATTTCGATTCTGGTATACATTTATATCCACCTGAATCGAACATTCAATAGGTCATTTGCGGACGCTATTTAAGAGAATGATGTGTTGCAAAAATGTTCCTTAGTATACGATCTTAAGTCGCTATTTGAGCGGTTTGTCGCAACGACTTGTCACTGTCTCTCGACTTACGCGTTAGCATTTACGACGTCATACTTCGAGACATTTCTTTTATCATCACATTTATCAAAAAAATGTGTTCAGAATATGAAACCTCAAAATAAACTTATAGTGGATCGCAAATTATTGTAACTGTAGTTCCTTACGATAGAAAATGAAACGTAAGTAAAAACAAAGCCAGAATAAAAAACGATGGCTACGGTGTATCATGGGGAAGATAAGAACGGATTGACGATGAGGTCCTTAATTCTTCAAGATGGACCAACCGTGACGATGTCGATAAAAAAAAAATACTTAGAGTGCCTCGAATCAGTTACCTGTAGATGTTTTACGCTGTCTTCATGGGCCCGCCGAGTGGTTTCGTTTTGTTTCTCCAGGTAGCGCTTCTTCCACTCAATCATCTGCTGTGAGTGTTGTTGTCTTCTTTCCTTTGTCAGCTGCTCAATTTGGTGGTTTCTGCGAGCCTCGGCAAACTGAAAGAGTAATGAAATCAAGCTTGAAATCCCTTCTCATCTAACACTTATTAAGGGCGCTCGAACCAAGAGGCTCGTTGCATCGAGGTTTGTCCTTGTCTATTAAACAGAGATCATTTCTACCGCAAAGGACCAAATAGAATAAAAGTCTGCGTTGAAGTTCAAAACACTGGGTTTATTCGAATAGGTTGGTGAGGGGTAGCACGGTCATTGGATTGTGTTTTCTGTACGCAACAAAATATCTCGTCCCTGAGTGGTCCATGACGAACGTCTGAAAAGGTTTAAACACTAAGCTTGGTTTGACTGCCACAATTATTGTATGAAATGATTTATTCAAACAAGGCGAGAGTATTTTCAAAGTCATTAAAAAAAGGGAAGAAAGCATACACTGTAAGGTGTCACCTCCAATAAGCAAAACATTTGGAAATACCTTGTTCATGCCCATGTCCCTACCTGGCCTCGTTCCTCAATCTCTTTTCCTTGTCGATCGAGTTCCAGATATTCTGCCGCTTGCTTGGCTTGCTTCTGGCTGACCGAATTGTGTTGAAGCCTGCGATTAATATCTGTCATCTTTCTACCCTCTAGAACAAGAGCACGAGAAAGAGATACAGCATTAAGCTAAAGGTAACTTTCTGAGCTAGACTCAATAAGCACAGGGAATAGTTTGGGCGGCAAGAGGAAATGTGACATCTTAGTGTGTGGTAAATTTGCTGATCTCGCGTGCAAGTTTTTCAATCCGCAAACTTAAGCAGTACATATGTCCCAAACGTCGTGGGGTTAACGAGAATTCATTTATCAAAGGCTGTAACTTTTCTGCGTAATAAAGAAGCGTCGATGTGCTGACCAATTGAGGAAGGCCACATCAAATGAGTATTTTTAATCCGGAGTATTGGAAACGACTATCGGATGCTTTCTTAAAAAAGACTAGAGAAAAATTATTGACCAAGTGGACTCAATGGTTAAAGTAAGTGTTAAGAAGACGTTAATGAACTTGTGCGTGTGCGACTCGCGTGCGCGTGCTTTGGGACTACGTAGGTTAATAATATCGTAAGCAAATCACGCGGACCTTTTAATTTTGACGTGTGCGATTTTTTAGAGGGAGTTGAAAAGTTTTTTGAGTTTATCGAGTAGCAGTTTTGTTTCATGGTCGTTGTCGTTTACCGTGAGTCTACAGTTTACCGTGTTGGAATTAAAGTGTTTTTTTGGATTTCCCGTTTCGCTTTCGAACAGTAAGCGTATACTTGCAAAGCCTCACCATTACAATGCCTCACCATAACAAAACACCGAAAACACTTTAGTCAGACTCAATAAATACATCATTTTTTGGACTATTCTGTGCTCTGATTCGTTTTACGACTTTTTTTCGGAGACGAAATAATTTCTTCCCACTCTGTGTTTCAATTGTTGTTCCCCGTCTTGTCGTGACAAGTGGACTAAATTTAATTCACTCTACCTTCTAGGACCTCTCAGTTTTGTTTGTGGTTTTTGCTTTTTGTCTGTGGTCGCCAGCGTTTTCCCGCGCTTTAGGCACTTTTGGTCTTTTTCCTCTTCATTCTTATTGGCTCTTAAAGGTATTTTGCTTTCATCTGATTGATCTTTGCGATTACACTTTGATTTCGGTTTTTACTAAAGCCAATCGTTTGTTTCGTTTGCTTGACTGTTTCTCAGATACACACAATGGAGTTCGTTAGTTTGTTTACGTGTTTTCACCCATTAAAAGAGAATAAAATGTGAACGTACCTTCCCTTGACTTTAAAGACAGCATATCTTTGGAGACCATTAAGTCCCTGCTCAAACGCCGCTTGCCGTATTCATGTTTAAGTCCTTGGTTTTTTATTTCTCTGCGATAGAATGAACAGAATTAAAATGTTGATTACCAACATTTACTAGAAAGCTGAAGGCAATTGAAACTGATGGAAGACGCAGGTCAAAGATAAAAAGCCTCTTCTGTCTTTCTGAAAAAACCGCAAGGCCCCTGACCGGAGGGCCCCGCGAAATGCTAAATGGAAGCAGAAAGGGAGAAAGAGAGAGAGAGAGGGATCTACAGCAGCGATCATATAATAAAATGCTTATGAACTGAGTTACGTCGAACTGAATGGAGAAATACTGGGCTCTGACTGCCATGATGTAGGGACCTACTGCCCTCAGATCGTACATCATGACCTCGACGCCAAATGTGTTCCCGTCCAGCAATTCTACTCAGTCATCGAGTATATGACACTTACACACTGTATGCAAAACCCCCACAAATCATCAGCTGGTTTGTTTTTTTTTTAAATTTTTTTCCTTACTTTAGTCTCTCTGTCAAGCTTTGTTTTCGTCGTCTGTCATCCTATTGAGAAAATAATTACATAAAATTACCTCGTGTTTTAGATGCAAAAGCGAAGACATTGCCATAAGAGAGACAAACAAACGAAAGCAAACGACTGAAACATAAAAAAGCATGTGCATCTACAATAATTATGGGTAGAAGAGTTTCATTCTCAAACCTGAATATCTTTAATGCTTGTGTCCTTCACATATCTAAAAAATACAAAATCTTACACTGATCAACAATTCTGCAGTCGGCGATCAAGATATATAGCCAAGCCATTTTCATTGATTTTTCAAGAAAAAGTATTCTACCGCTTATTGTAATATTGTAGTTGTTGGCCTTTTCTTAAATTACTTCTGTTGTTTTTATTTTTCTGAACGGTGGTGCGATTTTTTTTTTAACCATGTAGGTGTAATATGATCCTATTACCTGTCATCATCTGTTTGCTGTGTCCTCTTTTTCAGCGCCATCTTGTTAGCTGCAATGGCAAGTTCAGCCAAGTTCTTTTTCAGTTCGAATCCTCTTTCCTGTTGAGAAATTAAGTTGTTCCTACATAACAATGCGGCTAAATGACTGTAAGTTCAAAGCATACTTGAGAAACTGACTTGACAAAGTTTATCTACATGTAGGTTAATTTCTATAAAATGGAGCAACCAGGGGAGGCAAAACACCTCAGGATGGGAAGCTAGAAATACAGTGTCAGTTGAGGAGAGCACAGTATTTTGCCCAAGAAACCAATGCAGTTAAGTCTGCCTTGACTCAAACTTGGACCATTCAATTTAGAGTCCAACCAGGCCACTGCTCCTAGCTTCCCTCGTTATTAGTGCCAGACCCCCAGCAAACCTCTCTTCAACTTGTCTGAACTCTTCTTGCAAGCAAAAAGCATGCCCTGCAGCCCTTATCATAATCAAGAGCCTGGAGTGCCAGTCCTCAGAGGGTACCATACTGATAAGGAATTGTTAGCCACTGATTCATTTCATGTGACAATTCACACATCTGCCTCCCTATAAATTCTGTATTCCTCAGACCATCACATCTCATGCTATGCACTTCAAAATTGAAAGAGGGTGTCCTTATGGTAAGCGATGATTACACCCCAAGATGGAAACAGATTTGAGTACTTCCAATTGGACAGTCCGACTGTGCAATTTTTCGAATGAACCAAACATGACGAGAGTGGGTGGGGATTTTGGGAGATTCTCTTTCCTAAATGTCCATCCCGTATGAAATTTACATCAAGATGGCTCGCCTAGACTAGCATAGCTATCCAAGAGCCAGCCCAACTGTAGAATGTACATTTTAATAGAATAATTTCTTGTTAATAAATGTGGCACAAGTGAAATTTGACGATAAGAGTCACTGCTATTCTGTTGAAACATTTGTCAGTTACCACAAATTAGAGAACCCTAGATTAACTTTGACATGGAACAAAACAATCAAAATCTAATCAAATGCTAGCATTTTATCGAAAAACTTACCTCTATTCTTTTCAGATTCTCCTCAAACTGCTGAGTCAGCGAAAAGATTTCTGTTCTAGTGAGCTCTAGTTGCTTGGCTGTTCTACTGTACTGAAACTCAACTTCACCCCTGAAGGATCAAAGGTAAGGTGATAAAATGATGAAAGTGAACTTGCTTTTCATAAAATTTTAAAGGAATCAATCCCACAGCTTTTTTGCACGAAACATGATAACACTTTACTGATACCAATTCGTTCTCCTGGATGGAGAAAGGATTGGGATGATACAAAGTGTTTTGTGATTACCAGTGCTGAAAAATTACAACAGACTTAACCACTGAGCTCAGTTCTGCTAAGATTACACCATCCAGATAAATTAACACAACAGTGAAACCACTGCTGTTTGCATGTTATTTTTACAAGTGCGACCTTCAAGCTAGTGAGATAAGCCACTACTTAAACTGCCTCATACACAAGTTCATTGTTTGCAGGGATCCAGATGAATTTTGATAACAGGGTTCATACCCCTTTTCAGAAACAAGTTTTTTTCCAGTACTCCAAATTTTATCTCAAAGCTTTTCATTCCGAAGTTTCAAAATCAATTCTCCTAACAGTCCATACATTTCTTATAATGTAAATTCTGAAACCATTATTGCTTGAGTTATGCAGATTTTCAGGACTTTCCAGACCTGGAGTCTTTTTCCAGGACTTTCCAGAGTCCTGGGTCCAGTTGTTCGAAGGACAATTAGCACTAACGCAAGGTTAAATTTTAATCCAGGTTTCCTTATTTCTCTATCCAAGAACCTTTTTGGGATAATTTTCCCTATTCTTTTGAGAGCATCTGACATCAAATTGTAGACAAAAATACTTAAACTGAACTTTCTCTCTGAAATTAAATTTCACACTAACGCAGGGGTTGCTAAAATGCGAGCTTGCGAGCCCGAGCCTTTTATGACGAGCCCGAGCCATTTTTTGCGAGCCCTGGGAAAATAACATCCAAATCTGGACATAATGCCTTTTTATGGTCATGGTCCCAGGTGTTCCTTGTTAAACTGCGGAAACTGAGGATGAGAGTGCGACAACTTGTCTTCTAATCGTGTGCTTGCTGATTGTAAACAACACAATTTTCGAAATGTTGTGTTTTGGGAAGGTCGCATGGCAAAGATTCCTGTCTTATAAGCTGTTCTCACATACAAACGCACACACCGTTTGTGGTAGGGCCCACACTAAAGGATGTCGAGTGTTTTCGCTCAAACTACGAAAATACTTGCAAAACTGTGACAGCTGATTAACAACAAACTATGAAGCTGATACGAACACCGCTCGAAGGTGGCGCTAACAACAGCAAATTGGATAGGGATACTGACAGAAGCAACATGAATAGTAATGTTAAATATCTAAGCTTAGCTCTTCCGTTAAATACCTGTTTCTGTAATTGGTTTCTATCGGGTTCAATACTTGTAAAGTATGATTTGATATTTCGTACATACTCACTATTATTATTGTGCAAGCGATCGTGAAAGTTGGTTTGCTCTTTGCATGGAGTTACGAGTGCTTAGTAGAAGATATGATGAATACTCTTGATGACCGTGATCTACTAGAAAATTTTTCCAATATGACCAATGTGCAAGAACATAATGATGTTACAGTGTCATTAAAGGTAAAAAAATTCAGAACTCGTGATGCATATTATAATTCTACTTGTGTTTCGTGTGAATGCTATGGCTTTGTAGTTTCGAATCAATTTTACGCGTGGTGAATTCTCAAGTAAAGCGCTCGCTACGAAGCCCAGGTGAACGCTCCTCGAGCATGTAGTTTGACATTTTTTCAGATTTCCACTTTCAAATGCTTTCTGCAGAGGAGCCAAAGACTGTTAGAATAAAATGAGGAGAGAAAATGGAAAGATATATATAGAACAAACAGTGGCTTGCAAGAAGAGGCTCGAGGCTTGCAAAAAACGGCTCCGGCTTGCAGGCTCACACATTAGTTACTCTCCACTAACCCTGGGTTACCTTAACCCAGCTTTGAACGACCCGGCCCTGGAAAATGTCAAAATAAAATTCCAGCACTTTACAGGACCCACACAAATGCTATTAATAGCGCTGGGTTATCTGGTTTACAGTTCTGCCCACAAGCTAATGGGTCAGGTTTCAAGATTTAACAACTCCCTCTGGGCAACCCCCTGAGCATGTGAACTTTTGAAGATTGGTTTGTTCAAATTTCCCTAAAATGCCTCATCCGATTTTTTTGTAAAAAGCAAAATCACTGAAAACCTACATGTAGACTTTGTAAACCTTTTCTTCAGAGCTATTCACTTGTGAATAGCCCTTACCACATTTTGTCTGCAATGCAAAGGGTCCGCGGAGTTACAGTTTCAGGATGAGGCTATCGGGTCAACACTTCTCGAGAAACGCCAGAAACACTCCATGTCTGACCCTATAACTCTGGAATCTGCATTCTTTCTGCCGAGGAAAAGGTTAAATTCTTAGTGATAATTGTCCTGGCGTCACAAAGGGAAGATAGAAAGAATGGCTGTCATTTCGGAAAGGAACGGCAAAATTTTGTGGCATTTGATCAGGACTAAGGTTGTTGTTCCTTTGTCGGCCTTTTTGAGGTTTAACTCAGAGTCACGTTTCAAGGCCCTCAGTGCCTTGCATTTGGCCGGAAGCAAATTACCTTTTGGCTTTGTAATTTCTATTTCTCAAAGGTCACTTTTAAGCTCTTCTAAATAGCTTTCAAGGGCTACTGATTTTTGTATTGGTGGTATCCATGTAGATTTGACTTGGTAGGGATGGGTTTTTTTGTCCTCCCCTCGGAATATGTAAATCAGACGCATTTTCCTTGCGAACTGATCAAAGTCACACAGTAGTTGTTGTCTGATCTGTTTTTGTTTTGTAGCGGGTGTTGGAATGAATTTAAGCCCTTTTGCCAGTAAATTAATCTGGTCGTTTGTAAGTTCTTTATTTGAGAGGTTTTTTATGTGCGTTTTGTTCACCTCTAGTTTGATAGTTGAACCTGTTTGGCAAGACCACGGTTTCGATCCTAATCTTGTGGATCTCGTCAGTTGCCGATTCACTGAAGAGACTGTTGCACCCGTACGCAATACAATGTCTAACCATAATGAGAACACAATGTATCCTTAAGAAAATGAATAAAAATGCCTCCAAACATAGCCATTTGCTTCGATTTTACTTGAAAGTTTTACCTGTGTGACCCGATAGCCTCATTTCGAAACTTCAAAGTCCGCTGAGTTCTCGTACAGTGGCCATAAATGCCATAAGGGCTATTGGAGAACTTTTTACCTCAAACAATCTCACATTTAAAGATTTAACACTTGTATAACTTCTGCTGGAAAGACATGACACTTCTAGTACAAATTCCCCACCCCTTTGACAGGCAAGGTCCAAATTCCCCACCCTTTGGGAATGGGCAATGGTCAATACCCATGGGTTGTCTTAGGGGGTGGGGGATGTTAAAACTTTGATTTTGATTGGCACACAATTACCAGTTCATGTAGCACCCCTTCTTACATTCCCACAACCTGACAGCATGGAATTCCAGCCCACTACAGGACGGAAACCGCAGGCACTGTAAGTATCCCCCGTAGTCCCTTAGAAATCCTTAGAAAAGTTTTCTAAAGATTTATGAGGGACAATGGAAGGTACTTCAGGGCCCACTGTTTCTGTCCTGTCATGCTCCCATCACTGCAACAATACTTACAGGTTTAATCCTTCCTTCCTATCTTTGTCTTTAAATTTCACAAGAGCAGACATGTTTCTCTCAGTTCTTGCCTTGTTGACCTTGTCCTCCTGTATGGCATGTTGCTGTTTAACTCTTTCGATTCCCTGATTGTTCTCACTCAGCTTAGTTTCTTCACCCCTCACCTTTTTATAAATACCTGAAAGGAAAAAAAAAGGTCCATTAATCTTTTGGTTATGTTCTTTATATAATGGTTAAATTTTTAACTTTTTTTTTGCCTTGTTTGAGATCATGATCATGTTCTAAAAATATATTAATGAATGCACCACAATTAATTAAGAAATAAAAACAAAAATCAAATCCATTTGAAAAATGTTAAATTGGAAAGAATCTCTGCAAAGCAATTAATCATTTACACCACTAAACTTGGTCTTACTAGTAATTAAGTGAAATGCTTTTAAAAAACAAGGTAGAGTTACTTAATTCCAATTTCATTTTTTGTTGTTTTTTATCTATTTGTCATTAATAGGAAAAACTGCTTATTTTTATTAAGCTAAAAATTATCTTTCTTCCTCTTCAGATTCGGTCTATTTTTAAGACACTTCACCACTGATTCACTGGCAAAAATTGGTCCCATCCTACATGCAATTACAACAATTCACACTTTCCTCAAAGAAAGCATGTGATTTTTTTGGAAATTTGAAATGTTGAGAGAGGATAAAGGTTACTTTTTCTTAAAGGAAACAAATTTGTCTATTTGTTTGTTTTCTCATGGATGACAAACAATGTTACAAGGTACAACTATTTGTACACATTTTTCTTCTCTTAGAATTTTTGGCTATAATTCCCTTGCTCAGGACTTACTATTTTCATACTCAGCCATTGTTCTTCTGAGATGATGCTGTTTCTTAACGATATCTCCTTCATAACGCTTTAGTTCTCTTTCCTCTTGTTTATGTTGCAACATATGATCCTATTAAATACACCACTAAGTTATATACATGTATTTACATAAATTATTTTACCACTCTTTTAATGATGATAATTGGCAGACAACAAAGCTACATGTAGTGTTTTCAGTCCTTCTCCTGACAGCAAGCTTCATAGATTTCAATAAAATTAGTATTAAGAAACACAAAAAAAAGGTCAAAAAAAGGTTGAAATAAAACCAATAACACAATAGATTTTACAAATCAAAACCCTTTTCAAAAAACATTAAAGAGGAATGATATAGCCGGCCTCCTCAAAAGAAAAAAAAAAACAAAATTGAAATTGCTGTATCTCAGGCTTTGCGATGTACAACCTCACCTCAATAACTCTCATCTTTTTCTGGTGTTCCTGAACATTTTGTTTTGCGGTTAATGTTACATGAAGCAGACCATCACTCCTGTTTGGTGACAATCTATATTTGGTCTGCTTTGGATCTTTTGGTGGTAGGGAAGATGGGTCCTGCTTTGCAACAGCTGGCTTTGGTCTGGAAAAATGTCACATGAAAGTATAGACCTGTATGTACATGTAGGACTGATCTAAAAGATATACCTAGTGCACCCATGTGTGATGCCAGATTATGGAGCAAAACTCAGGCGATGGCTGTGTTGGGGACAACCTATTCCTCCCTTTTCCCTTTGCTGATAAAAAAATCTGTTTTGTCTATTACTGATAAGTATTTTAGATCAAACTAAAGCCTAATTATATAGTTATACATGTAAAATGTATAACTAATGTAAAAATACTGTTTAATATAAATGACATAAATTATAAATATAAATATGGAAATCCAAACTCTTTCCTATTAACTAAATGTGAATTTCATTCACAACAATAAACATTAATGCAATAAAAATATTCTCACCTTGACACCCCAACATCTTGTCGTTCTCCATTTGCTAATGACCTGGTATTGTTAAAACAAACATTAACTTCTATCTACCAGTTAATCTAGATATCCATCCACATTAAGTACATGTAGGTGTGCTACCAAGCTCCTGGAGTATTCATTCAAAATCACATACAAACCTCCCTTTCCCCTAAATTTACTATTTCTTTATAAAATGTTAATTCCCAGAACAGTTTAACAAGTAACTTCTCCTCATGAACACTTCATCTTGCTGGGAGTTGATGAGAGTAGAGGGGGACAGGGGGGCAGGAGCCCGGGAGAATAAGGGACGGGAAAGAGAGGCAAGCGGGAGAACAAGGGGCGGGAAAGGGAGGCAAGCGGGAGAATAAGGGGCGGGAAGCGGTATCTACACGAGGGATGGGAACCGGGAGCAGAAATAAATAAGGCGATAGTTTGTTGTTTATTACTGGGTATTACTCAGTCATAAACACTTATCTAACAAGGTTTTGAAATTTCCAGTTAACATCTACCAATGCTTAAAAACATTTTCAGATGCAATAACACATAGATTTGAGCCCAGGCTGGAAAAACAGCATTACTTCCAGTAAATTTGTGAATCCCTTCAAATTGATTACATCATTGGTCACGAGATAGCATGAAATGTACAGTGTCTGGTAAGTTGTAGCTGTTGAAAATCTCCAACAAAGAAAGTGATTCATCAGGTACTAACTATAGAAGTGATGTAGAGTCTGTACCCTTGCCTGGGTATGATCACAAGACGTATCAGACTGAGTGATCACATATTGGAATTTACGCAATCAAATGCAAATCCAACGTTTTCTCTATCTTCATTTCACGTGCGATAGACTCAAATGATTTCTTTGGTACTACATATGTCATAACAGATGAAAGCTGTTTTCTCTTTGAAACATATAGCGAAGAAGCAAAATGTAAGAAAAGTGACGTTATTTGTGAAATTGGTAAAGATTCGATACAATTATTCAACGGTCGTTTAGAGCCAACTGAAGAAAGATTTTGCCAGATCCTTTCAGATGGCCGAGGGGAATGTGATCAGTTTAAAAACAAATGAAACTGAAGAAAATCAAGAATGTTACCTTGACTCAGAGGAAGAAGAGGCTTTAACCAAAATTTGGAGTAGGAAGAGGTCAGTGCAGCCTACCCAGCGCATGCAAGACTTTTTCTTACCACAAAGGTTAAAAGACGATTTCAACCCATCGATAATCGGTTGAACAAGACTGTTCAATCATGCTTCACTAGCAATTAAAGTTAACACTCAAAATGCAAAAGGTTCAACAGTTGATGTACTAACTATGAATACTTAATTACAAATACCTAATTACATCAAAAAGGGAAAGCAAGCACGAATAGAAAAGAAGCAAACTCTAAACGTTACATCTACTTCTTGATTTTTTCATTTGATTTTGAATTGGCAATAGCTATTACATCACATGGTGAGCTGAGACTTTCGTCTCTCTGACGAGACTGTCAGAAGCGACAATCAAACTGTGATAACACGGTTCATGAAACTTAGTTTAGTAAGAAAACTGACCAGTAGTAGCTTTCATTGGGAACTAATGATCCCCAGCCAAAACAAAGGCCAGCCAAAATGAACAAGTATTTTAACTTTTAGCTCTGTTTGAAAGTTAAACCCGGGTTTCTCATCCTCTTGATTAACCTGAAGACAGGAGCAACACAATGGAGGGCGGGACTCGGGAGGCAAGGGGGCACACAAGTACAGGAGGCGGGAGAGCATGGCACGGGAAGCGGGAGACTCCGACCGTCCTGTCCCCCCCCCCCCCCCCCACATAAGATGGAGGCAAACAGAAGGTTAACAATAGCATAATGCCATGACAAATTAAAAGCAGATTTCCTAACCTAATTTACAAGAAAACAGAAACCCATAACATACTAAAGGGAACGTTAAAAGTCGCATGAAAGAGTTATCAGGTTCATGAGGAGGAAAATGCAAAATTCTCAGCAAGAAGAAATGCTCCTTCCTGACATGGGACCTTTCTGCAGACTATATACCCACTTTAAATCATTGAGAGCATGCCAGCATATATATGTATTCTTCTTTTTAGCTTAACTGATTTCATTATTTATAACGGATTGTACTCATGGCTTATTTTGCCAGCTGTCTCTTAGTTTGAAGCTTCTAATAGAGGTTGCCATTAGAAACTGAGATCTTAAGACAAAGGGAATTAAGGATAATGAGTCGGCATTGGAAGAGAAAAACAAATTGATCGATCATTGTCTACAACAGAGATGGGAATAAGAATGGGGTATTTATATTTCGTAGTAAATATTGACATTTTGTCCACTAGCATCGGAATGTAATTGAGATGACAACCAATAAAAATGTGGTGTTAACATTATCGAATGATCGATCACAAAAAGATTACCTACGAGTATTTTATAATCATTGCGCACATTGGCTTTTTTAAGATAATTTTAGAGTAATTCACCTGGATTTTCTTTATTACGAACAAAATCTTACTTTCTATTTAAGTTGAAAGACAACGTCAAAACAATCATTGTTTGCACTCGTTAGTTCGAAATGTGAAACCACTTGATACCTCGCTAACTTACTATTCTGCCATCGATCGCAAGCGCGACATCCAGATCAAGGCGCTAACATTTAATCAAAGCGAGCTAAACTTTAAAAGAATATAATTAACTCAAACCACCGCAAACTAACTAATTCAGTAAAAATAGACTCGTAATTTAGATGACTTAGTTACTAATTATAAACAACTCTTACTATTCTTGCGTAAACAAAGATTCTCTTACTTGAGAAAATTCGCATATTCGTCTCCTCGGGACGCATCGCCGCTTTCACCTTGAGAGAACCTTGTGAGCTCTGGAGAAGAAAGTGAAGCGTATCTTTTATGCAAGAGAGGCTGCCGTTCGAATGGAAGTACCATTTTATCCCCATTAGAGAGACGATTCAGCGTCAAAAAAGTACCATGTCTACCAACTACTGCTTCCCTGCGGCGTACTGAATTGTAGAGCACTGAATTACTATGGATACCATTGTCGACCGCTGTCTGTGGGCATCGCTGTTACGCCTATTATTGCGTGACGCTTGATTCTTCTCGTACTCTTAAAGTCACATTTTTCAAGTCACACTTGTTTGAATTTCTTTCTTTATATTTATTCATTTTTTTCCCGCGGGTAATGGTAAATAAATGAATAAAGGCTGATAGTTTCCAAAGAAACTGTTTGGGGCTGCGTCAGTGGGAGTAACGAAATAATTTGGATATATCAACAAAGTTGAAATTGGTAAATTGGCCACCGTAATGATTACAAAAGCTGACGTTTCGAGCGTTAGCCCTTCGTCGGAGCGAAGGGCTAACGCTCGAAACGTCAGCTTTTGTAATCATTACGGTGGCCAATTTACCATTTCAACTTTGTTGATATATCCAAATTATAATGGGAAATAAACTCTAAGAAGGACAGGCCATTATCTTTTTTCTTTACCTACCGAATTAAGAGATTTCACTGAAGAAGAAAATTTTAAGAAGAATTATGATAGATGAAGAGTGATTTCAGTTTGGAATAGAAACTGAATTAAATTTTAACATTTGCGTGACTATCTTCTAACAAACCGGACTGATCAAATTTTCTTTCATATGCCATTCTAAAGAGAATTCCGCAAGTACCGCGATTTTTTTAATTTCCCTAACGTGGCCAAACCTCGGCGGCAGCAGAACATGTGATTACAGCGTTATAATTAAGTTAGTAACAAATCTGTAACTAATCAGCTATTGGGGCTCCAGTTAGTAGACGTTCCTTATTTTGCGGTATAAGACCATAAATTGCTTAGTGAGAATTCATTTGCAGAGCCGTACTATTGTTCTTGAACTCCTTAACTTACATTTGTCAAAGAAAACAGTAGAGTTTGCTTCAATTTCACATTCTTTATTCCTTTATTAATGCTGAAAATAATTTTGCTCTGCGCTTATTTTACATTTCTTTAATTGCACAATATTGTGTTTCTGTTAACGTTGATGAGTACGTGCGTGAATTTCAAAATTCATTTGAAGGAGTAATGATTGATTACAAACTATTTCTTTCAGTTAAATGTTTCGCTAAAAAATGGCTTACTGGTGATTTGAGTGATGAAGAAAGGGGAAAAAACGGTTAATTATAATGCTGCTTAATTGAAATATATGGATCTACAGTCTAAAGACTAGATACATGTTGGATACCGCGTTTGACTCTAGTCAAAACAACTTGACGATTGATTATATTCCAGCACGCGTCACTTATAAACTGTGGCAAACCGTGGCAATAAAACTTCACACAGCACTTGAAAAACTTCAAGGTAGGTTCACTCGAGTACACTTGCTGAGTTCTTTGGCAGTTTCACAGCGCGACCAGGACGGTTCCTGTTGTGGTAAACACCCGGCGGCTCAATAAGCCGTTGGCGTTCTGTGTTCCTGTCCGACTGATCTTCCTCTGACGGAATACTTAATTCCTCTAAACGGATGTCTTCTTCAATTTTTCCGTGTCCCTGTAACTTCTGACGATGATGCGGTGCTGTGATAAACGACAATCAGTAGTATTAAATTTTTAAATTATACTCAATCTAAGTTACTTATAAGATTATTTTTTACAAACACTCTTGGTTGTCGCATAAGAGTATGCCCCCTAAGATCTTTGCAAATAGTTTCGGAGTAGGTTATTTCAAATCCACTTTTCACCAAGATTTCCATTGCTAAGTCAGCGCAGGAGTGAGCGAAAGGAATCAAGCTTTAGTTTCATTAGCACTGTTCGATAACTAGTTGATATTAATCGCAAAACTTTCCAGAAGATCGAGTGTTACAGTTAGAGAAAATGTATAAATCTCATGAGAGAAGGTAATTTTAACCACAGCGCGTTCCGAAGTTCTCTCAAGAAACAGCCTTCTTTGTGTAAACTTCCCGGCTTTCAAAATTCTTTGCTCGCAAACGCAAATAGCAAGTAGGCGTTAAGATTCAAAACAGATCTTTTTTTTTTTTTTCTTTTTTTTACCAACCTTGCAAAATGCGCAACCAGAAAGAAAAGATGTGTTTAGTGCGTTATACCTGTCAGGTTGCAAATAAGTTATCATTTCTAATTTTACAAAATAGGGTTTGTAAACACCTACCACCATCCGAGATCATTGTCCCCACTAAATTAATGAGCAAAATTGCAGCCACCAGAAAAATCTTCGCAGCTCTCATCTCGCGTCAGCTTTACCACAACCAAAATAAAGAAGATCGGGTGAGCTTTATAGCAATTGTGATGCCCCAACAAATTAACTTCCTCTTTGAACAGTTGTACTTCCTTTTACTTAATTGGACACTCAGATGCATACCAGTTCAAACGCGTTGTGTGTTTAAACTAAATAATTGTTACAAAACACAAAGGATTTTATGGTTGGGTTATGATTCGTGACATGAAAGTCAATAAGGATGACAGAAGTCATGGCTTTGACAATGTGATCATTGTGTAGACTTCAACTTTTGTTATTTTGATGATTTGTTTTGATTTGGCGAAGCTGCGTCCAGCGATCATTTAAAACCTAAGCGCATTGTATATCCTATAGTTTACGTTTCCTTGTCCATACCTATGAAGTCGACGTTTTCTTCAACTAAATTAAGCCTAAATTCAAACAGTAGGGCGCCTGAAGTTTCCAAAGATTTGTTTGTCTAAGAGACATCCCACAGACACGCGGAAAGAACTTGAATTACCACTTAGTGAAAAGCATGCGGAAAACTCACGGCGATGGATTAGAAACTGAATTTATTTACAAGCAATATCTTTGTGGCGAAAACGACTTCCCAATTCTGTCAGTATTCTTAGCGCTGTTGCGGGCTTGACGAGTTCAACTTTTTTGCAATGCAAAGTCTTGGAGAAATATAGAACGGACTTTCATTCTATAACATTCATAAAGTACTGAAAGGATCGCGTGATTTCAAAGCGATGTTTTCCCAGTACAATGTAGACCGCACCACCTTGCACATCTAAGATAGATAGTTTAATCTCAAAAGCATTTGCAGCCCGAGGGCTGAATTACACATTTTTACAATCCAAGAAATTTAAAATTTAAAATTTAAAATTCAAAAACCTAATTACGCATCTTAATATACCAGCAGTTTACAATATTATAACATAATAATAAATTAAATAAAATATATTAGCTATAAATGTAAATTAATTAAAATAAGTATAAATTAATTAAAAGTATCTACATTGTCAGTATCATCATTATTATTACTATCATTATCACGCGTGCCGTAACAAAGGTAAAGGATATCGTATCGATAAAAATCTAGCCATTAAACTTCTTTGCCATAGCAAATATAAAAGTGTTCATCGTTCGTGAAGTGCGAAGACGTGGCATATTAAATTGGCGCTTATTTTTTAAGTTATAGCTGGGTTTATGTATGGGTGGAAGAAGCGCCTTTAACTTATGGTTAGGGTTGTCTATGACACCTTTAAAAAGCTTCTGACATAGAAATTCGTAATGCTCTAAGATAGGTCGTATTCCTAAATCTTTAGCAACCGCGCAATCCCCGCAGTTATAATGGAAATTGACCGTTTAATACGTAAAAGCTCATTCTTTAGATATCACGGAAGCGCATTATAGAAGACAGGTATCGCGTACTCTGTTACAGATCTTATACATGATGTGTAGAAAAGTACTAGGTCTTGTAAGGGAACCCTAGCTCTCTTTAGTTGTACTAAAAAATACAACCTCTTACTGGCCTTTTTGATTACTTCTTATACATGACTGTTCCAGGTCAAATCGCTAGCTATATGAAGGCCCAGGAGTTTTACGCTATCAACTACCTCCAACTCTTTGCCTTCAATTACTATGGGATCAAAGAACCCAAGCCTTTTAGAAAATGAGATCCGAAGCTCTTTGCACTTATCAGAATTCAAGTAAACTCTATTTTCTCGTGACCACTCAATAACACAATCTGCTATATTTTGGGCGTGACTTTCACTCTCTTTTGGTACCGCATCTCCGAGGCTGTTGTATCATCAACGTATTTCCATAGTGGATACGCGATTTCAAGGTCATTTATCATAAGCACAAATAACCATGGGCCCAATTTTGTGCCCTGTGGTACTCCGGAGGGCACAGATCCCCACTCCGAAAGGCACTCCGCAGCCAGCTTAATTCTTTGTAATTTATCAGAAAAAAAATCAACTATCCAATTGGTAATACTAACCGGCAATTTACACTTAGTACGCAATTTTCTGATCAGAATTTCATGGTCGATAAAATCAAAGGCCTTTCGATAATCAAATAAGATTGTTCCTACGGTAGCGCCATTTCCATCAGTGTTAATAGACCAATTATGTAACATGCTAATTAAGGCCATAGTCGTGGAGGAATTTGGTATTGCCCCGTATTGGCTGTCAATGATACTCATAACTGCTGGTTTGACGTAGTCGTCCACAATAAACCCTTCCGCGACCTTAGAAATGCAGGGAGTAAGCGAGATAGGTCTTAGGTCCTTTTTCAGTTCCTTTACTGATTTCTTTTTGGGCAGGGGTGTCACGTCAGCCAACTTCCACATTCTTGGTAAATGCTGCTCGGAGTAGGAGGCATTAAGGATTTCCGTCACGGGGAAAGCCACTGCATCTGAATATTCCTTCAGCAGCCAATTGGGAATTCTATCAGGCCCACACCCTTTCTCAGGGTTAAGGTGAAACAGAACCTTCTGAACACGTTGTTCACTCACGCGCAGGATCTCTGGTGTTGTATCCGCCTCCATGGGGAGAAACTCTAGTGGAGTTGGCAGCCTGTACTCCTCCAGCGGTTCTAATAACGCAGCATTGATGGTGTTGGCCTTTTCTTTTAATGAAAATTCTGAAAAACCTTCCACGTCAATCTGGCTCAAAAGGTCGCCATTTTTTCATTTTTTTTTTCTTTTTTTTTATTTCTCTAACTGCGGCTTATCTCGCTGCGCGCGAGCTGAATGGGTTTTACCTGGTCCAAATTGTCTACCTTCTACAAATCGAACACTGTAAACAATCCGAAATCACGCGAGTCGTCACTAAACAATTCTTGACTCAAGATAATTTTATTTTATCAACTGAGTTGATAATATAAATTTTCTATCGTAGAGAGTTTTAAAAGCTGACGTTTCGATCGCTACGTCTTGTATCTTCGCCAGAGCGAACACACAAAGATATATTCGCTTTGCGACTGAAGAAGGGTTAACACTACCCCCCATCGACACAGCACTACAATTTCCTTAGAAAATTTATATATCCCATTTATTTTAGAATCAGACTAAGGCTAACAGTACAGGCTGCAAAATTTGCTTTGACGAGATAGATACAAGAAGTTGTAATTCTCACGCTTGCAATTGGGACTAAGCTGTACTGATGATGCTTCATAATGGCTCCGCAGAGAGAAGTGTTTTCAATGTGTAATTATGAACTACTGACAAAGATAAGTTCACATTTGCCAAATGCAATCCGAATATGCTCTGCCGTCCCCCTCCAATGACTCCGCGGTTCAAGGTGAGTAATTACACAAACCGTGCTGCTAAATAATTTGGTTATATCAGCTAAGTTGAAATTGTAGATTGGCGACCGCAACGAGTTAAAAAGCTAACGTTTCGAGCGTTAGCCCTTTGCTCTGACGAAGGGCTAACGCTCGAACGACAGCTTTTTAACTCGTTACGGTGGCCAATTTACAATTTCAACTTACGTATGATGCACGATCCTTCGCAGTAGATAGTGCTATTTATGCAATAGCGAAAATCAGACCTGTAAAAAATTAGGCCTGTACGGGATTCGAACCACTGACCTCTGCGATACTAGTGCAGCACTCTACCAATTGAGCTTACAAGCCAACTGGGAGCAGGCCGTTGAGTTGATTCGTAATAAACCCGTGATGATAAATTGGATACAAAGAATATATGAAGTTCATATATTTTGAACTGCGGTATTAAAATACGTATGATGCACGATCCTTCGCAGTAGATAGCGCTATTTATGCAATAGCGAATATCAGACCTGAAAAAAATCAGGCCAGTACGGGATTCGAACCACTGACCTCTGCGATACTAGTGCAGCGCTCTACCAATTTATCATCACGGGTTTATTACGAATCAACTTAACGGCCTGCTCCCAGTTGGCTTGTTAGCTCAATTTTTTTTTCGCCATTGCATAAATAGCGCTATCTACTGCGAAGGATCGTGCATCATACGTATTTAATACCGCAGTTCAAAAAATATGTGAACTTCATATCTTCATTGTATCTAATTTCAACTTAGTTGAATTAATCAAATTACCCTGTTACCACCACTGACGCAGCACCACAGTTTCTTTAGAAACTTTCACCCTTTTTCATTCGTGCTACTACATAGATGAATAACCACTGATCTCGGTGGTCATAGGTCGCTCGCTCAACTCGAACATGAATTAGAGTTAAAAAATGGTAAGATCACAAGTTGTAAAAAATAAATTATATACGGCAAATCTCTTGATTTCCCTGGTATCTTAGAGAGCGAACAAATAATTTCCACCGTAACCGAGTCGTTCAGTTTTGGATAATGCGATAGTTGGGTTTTATTGAAACAAGAAAATATGAATATGGAGTTTCGTGCGTATGAAATAATACATATCGGTAAAAGGGAAAGTATATGGAAAATGAAATAAATTATCAAATGTTTTGTAATTTTCGACTATCAGTTTCAATCCTGATGAATTACTTCAGCAAGGTTCAAATTCAAGTCTGGGACTTTTCGACTTGCGAAATTTTTCATCCAAGTTTCATGAATCTGACCCGACAATCCTTCGTCAGGAGTTTTTGACGCCCTACAAATGCTACATTTTAATGATTAATCAGTTACTTGTTTTTAAAAAAAAAAACAGTTTTTCACTCGTTTATTGACTTTTTTCATCACG
Organism: Stylophora pistillata; assembly: GCF_964205215.1. Taxonomy (NCBI): domain Eukaryota; kingdom Metazoa; phylum Cnidaria; class Anthozoa; order Scleractinia; family Pocilloporidae; genus Stylophora; species Stylophora pistillata. Next base: position 31,945,985 of record NC_142520.1, read on the forward strand.
ATTTCAGCTATGTATTATTCTGATATTATTAATTATAAATTCCTTAGTTATTTTCTAAAAGATATTTTTTTCTGCGATCAGATCACAGTCTTATAATGTTTTTTAAATTCTTATCATTATAATTTCATCATTGTCACAGTCTTGCTGACATAAATAACATTACTATTATATGTGATCAAATCTTCCCGATAACAATTCATCCAATATTTTCTTCACCTGAAAAAGAGAAAAAGGGTGAGTTCTAAAATATTGTCATAAGCTCTTATCAGAAAAAGAAATTTAAAGTTTATAAAAAAAGAAACATCTAGATTAGCTACCTCAAATTTGATAAAATATTTTCTCTTGCTGGAATTCAATAACAAATTAACCCAATCTCGACGTGGTATTGCTGTCGTTGCTCCTTTTTAACAATTTATCATTTTAAAATTATTTTTTGACCGAATTTGATAACAGTCATAAAAACAATAATAGTAATAATGACGATAATGATAATTTGGCTTTGGACATTTCCCGTGGAGGCTCTTCCTGTCCACTGATTTCAGTTGGAGTTGGGATTTAGAGTGTTGATTTTTGAGGAAGAAGGAAAACCGGAGGACTCAGAGAAAAACCCTCGGGGCAAGAACGAGAACCAACAACAAACTAAACCCACAAGTCACGCCAGGTCTGGGAATCGAACCCAGGCCACAGCGGTGGGAAGCGAGCGCTCACAACTGCGGTATTCTTGCTCCCCGTTTAACAAATGCAATTCTATTTTTCAGAACGAGTAACAGAGAAAGTCTACTCCCTTGATAAACTCAGTTCATTTTTGCTATAAAAAATTATATCAATACGGGTATGAAAGGAATATCGGAAATCATTCTTTGTATTTAGTCCTTGTTTTGTTTATTTCTTGTCGTTTGTTTGTTTTGTTTTTTTTATAACTGACTCTATCTTGGCATGTCTCTACAACCTACCTTTGCGTGGCTTCGTGTAGCCTTGAAAAGCGATACCTCTGTTTCTCTTAGAAGGATTAAGTATTCAGCGGCCGACAGCTCAATTTCTTTCACATCTTCTTCATTTAAATCAACTTCGTCTGATTCCTTTCCATCCTTTTTTCCCTCGGTTCCTCCCACCATGGTTTCATCTGCCTTTGATTCATCACTGCGTTCGTTAATTTGTTGAGAATCGCTGTTTCCAGCTCCCCCGGAGTGCCCCCTTAAGGTTTCTTCATACTGCTCCTCATTTCCTCGAGAGCTGTCATATTCTTGGTGTGATTCTTTGTTATATTCTGTTTCTATTTCTGTGGTGTTCGTCTTCTTTTTACTTGCATCATCTTCCGTGCTGGTATTTTTCCCCTCAAACCAAAAATTAATTGATATGGTGTTGCTAAAAGGAAAACAGAAACGTCTAAAATTAAAACTTAAAACATATAGTATGCGACTACCGTTCTGTGATACACCCAGAAAGAGGAGCTCTTTTGGGCATCTCTACTAAAATTGTGTATAAATAGCTCCAAAGCAAACTTTTCATTTACAGAAAAGGAGTAAGCGGGCTAAGAGATAAGTGAGATTTGGCCTGCCAGGCCAAATTGCAATGAACTTTGACCGCTGTGTCCCATAGGGAGGAATCAACCCCTGATGTTCTTCAGGTATTTTCACAATGCTGCTCTAAGTGCCTTACGCCAAGCACGGGTGTGGAAACGTTCATGTGTTTCAACCGACAACTGTTTTTTTCTCTTGCAATTTTCCACATGCGGAGAAAGTTTTTTTCTACTTGCGCGTATATAACTGATAGGGGGCAACCTGTTGTTTTTATGATGTCGAATAACTCAAGAAACTTTATTCCGCTTCTGCGTTCTTCGACGGTTACACGCAATGGATTACATATAGAAATCAACATTTAATTTGAACAAAAAAACTGATTGTTTAAACAAAACATAAAAAAACACTTTTTTCCATTGAACAGCTTAATTAAGGAGAATTTTAAAGTATGGGCCTAGCCAGTTTATGTGGAGTTTTCACAGAAGAAAAGTGCAGAGCATATGAATAACGTCCCGTGATCTTTCTCGCGCGACTGGAATTTTTCGTCATTCTTTTTCTCTATTAAGCTCAAGGCTACAAGCAGCTATTGCGAACGTATTCCTTCCACAGCTGACTGCCGCTTCCGCAGTGCGTCTGGTTCCCCATGTAGTCAACTGCTGCTTTCTGAGACGTTTTCACCCGCAGGACTTTGAATTCTACATTTTTGAACGTGCTTAAACTGAGACATTACCTTCATTGCGTTCTCACCTGTGCATCTCGCTTTCAATGTAATGCCACCAAAGATTTGGAATATATAAGACCTCTCCTGGCTCTAAAGCAACCTCCATACCTCTAATCTCACGGAATCTAGGAAACCAGTCAAAATCAGGTTTGTCGAAGTCCACCTTTAACGAAAGAAATGTAAGAAATTATCAAGAGGCTGACATGGACTGGAATCAAGATGCTAAACTTGAGACGAGAGTCTAGTTTTATGAGGAAGCGGGCTGAACGTACGTACGACTACTTTTATCTTTTCTACTGATGGACAGCTTTGATATTTATTTGCCATATTAATTAAGAAAGGAGATGTGGGTGGTCCTATAGAAGAGAACGAACAGAAGACGTAGGGGTTTTTGTGTGAGCAAAGTGTGCGACAAAGATCGGCTTTTCCTAGGTTCTCTGAGATCTAGAAAATGGGAAAATTTCGAAAGAGCTAGAGAGGAATGATGCAAGATCATGTTAGGCTCTATATCGGGGTTAATTCTCTACTCTTGTTGCTCCCCTCCCAGAAGGAATAAGAAAATTTTACCTGTGTTTGCCGATCATGAGGATGTCCCACAGGATGGGGATACAAAGAACGGAAGTAATCTGGACTAAACAAGATGACACGCTTCCGGCCAAAAATCTGCAATAGGAAAAAAAAACCGAAGATCAGGTTGATCCACTGATAGAACAGTTTTCAATCAAGTATCGAAAGTAATACATGATTACTTTGGTTTTGCTTAATGTCTCTTCTACCAATCAGATTCAAAGCTCGTAATTTAATCACATGCATTTTCTCGCTTTTTTTTTTCTTTTTTTTTTTTTGTAATCAGACATGACATGACATGACACTTAACATAATGACCCACCACCCACAAATAGCTGAACTAGTCTCGGTGGGCAGGGTGTGGACGCTAAAACATCTTAAATAAATTTAAATCACAATTTAATTTAATCACATGCATTTTCTCGCTTTTTTTTTTTCTTTTTTTTTTTGTAATCAGACATGACATGACATGACACTTAACATAATGACGCACTACCCACAAATAGCAGAACTAGTCTCGGTGGGCAGGGTGTGGACGCTAAAACATCTTAAATAAATTTAAATCACAATTTAATTTAATCACATGCATTTTCTCGCTTTTTTTTTTTCTCTTTTTTTTTGTAATCAGACATGACATGACATGACACTTAACATAATGACGCACTACCCACAAATAGCAGAACTAGTCTCGGTGGGCAGGGTGTGGACGCTAAAACATCTTAAATAAATTTAAATCACAATTTAATTTAATCACATGCATTTTCTCGCTTTTTTTTTTCTTTTTTTTTTTTTGTAATCAGACATGACATGACATGACATGACACTTAACATAATGACGCACTACCCACAAATAGCAGAACTAGTCTCGGTGGGCGGGGTGTGGACGCTAAAACATCTTAAATAAATTTCGGCTCAACAAAAGATTCAATAAATATACAAGAAAAAGAAATTAAATATTGAATCAGTAAAGCAGAATTGACAGTATGAGATAAAAATACAGAAACAGAAACACATGACAATAAATAGAAGAATACATAAGTTATACACTACTATTAACCGGATTTAACTTTCGACACATCATTGATTATTCGTTCTACGTCAACGTAACTATCTTGAACTTAAAGATTTTGAAATAATATTGTTGTTATCTTTTTCTAGAAAATATGTTTTGGAAGATTCCTTAAGTTTCCTGGGATGCTATTCCAAATTTTACAACCAATCCTTGAGAATGAGTTTTTATGTTGATTTAGCCTAGAACAGTTTATGTAATAGTTACCGGCAGATGAAGATCGGGTATTATGATTGTGTTTTTGGTGGGAAAGTGTGAACAAACCAGAAAGATTAGGGGGGCTTAAATTGTTATGGTCATCATGCATTAAGAGAGATGAGAGTTTAACGTAAAGCATATTAATTGGCATAATATTAGCCGATATAAAATAAGGAATGGCGTGTGAATTATAGTTAGCAAAGTTCATAAATCGCACAACCCTTTTCTGGAGTATCAATATTTTTTCCATATGAGACTTAGCTGCTTGGCCCCAAGCTACAAGGTCATATGATAAATAAGGATAAATGAGTGATCTATATATATTTAGTAATGTCGCTTTTCATGCAGTGCGCATGTTTTAGTACTCACTGGCTAACAATGATTTCGCCTTTGCTTCAATTGGCTGTTGCAATAAATTTAGTTTTGGTTTTTTGAAACTCAACTGAAAACTGCTGTATGTGTTCTGCGTGATACCAAGTAAGAAAAGATATGTCTTCTGCTAAAAATGATATTGAAAAGGGCAAAATCTGTAACTATAAACATAATTGAGATTGAAGTAACCAAGAAAGAAACAAAGGTGGCTTGACTCCCATAAGAGATCGCGAAAGAGCAGCATAGAGAATTCATGACTTTCTAGGATTGCCAACTTGAGACAAGTTCTCTTGCTCATGAGGAGCTGACAAGGAACTCAACTGGTTAATTTAGCTTCGCAGTTTGCACTGTAATTTCACTCTTAATTCAACTGAATGTGTTAACTAAAATTCGGATTGTATAGTATTATATCGATTTAATGAGGTAAGTGAAGAATGATCAATATTATCATTATCCTTATTGAGATAATTCAAATGTAATATGATGGATCCAAAAAAAGCGATGGTTTTAACTCTAAGACAACATTTTTATGACATATAATACGACGACTATACTGAAAGGATAGATAGAGACGTACATTTAGATGCTTTGACTGAGAGAGCAATTCTATGCCTGCGGCATTGATATCGTGGATATTATAAGCGCCCATGAAGTCTCTGACGAAAAGAAGCGAAATATGAAGCTGCTTATTCTGCCGTAACTCTTTTAAATGAAAAACAAGACTGACCTGCACGTAAAGATTCTCCAAGACATCAAAGTGCGCAGGCGTGACGACATCAGGCATGCCAACCAATAGCAAGTTAGTAACATCCTCGCCCCAGCTCAAGCGCGTCACGACGTCAAGTAGCCAGGTATAGTTGAAAGAATCAATGTCGTTCTGCATGGCGGCACTAACACCTTCTTGAAGATATATCAGTGACTAAAAATTGAAAAGAGTCACGCAAATTAAGAGAGTCGTGGCGAACAATGCTTGGGTATTACAGGGTGATCACGCCGCCTATCAGGCAAAGCAAAACTAAACACAAACTTTGACAACAACAAAAACGAAAAAAACAATAGTAGTCATAGTTGTTGAAATTATTGTCAGTGTTGTAGCAACGCATTCAATGTATACGTTCATACTGGCTTGCTCTGACGAAGGGTAACGCAGGACTCGTTAGCACTTGAAACTCTTTACATTGGCCAATCAACATTATCAACTCAGTTCCTTAACCAAATCATCTTGTAATATCATGCACCGACGCAGCGCCACATTTCTTTTAGAAACTTACCCCCTCTACACATTAGTCATAATTTCTCCCTCCTAGCTTGGAAGGATTTATTCATTCGTGGATCCTAAAAATAACTTAACTCAAGGATGTCCGTCTACCCTCTTTTTCAGCACAACTAAATCTTCAACAGATTGGGAACAATATCAGTTGATTAACTGTACTGTAGTGTAAGTTAGCCTTATTTTCATGTCAAAAAGGGATGGAAATTTCCAAAGTCCAGTTCGGATCATACAAAGAAACCACCCCAACCCATGTAACAGGTGTAAGAGGTATCAATGTAAGATCAGTGTGCTACCTGAAAGTAAGCTCGGCTCCCATTGTTCGCCTCCTCTATTTCCTCCATCATTTTCGTAAAATTACTAAAATTCAAGAATCTCTTGATTATCGGCGGTTTCCATTCTTTGTAAATGCCTTTCATTTCATCGTCGTCGTAATAAAGAAACTGTCTGGTGTGTGAAAAGTATGCCGTGTGGTCTTCATCTTGCAGATTCTCTCTTAGGTAGTCTATGGTCCATTTTAAGGCAGTCTTCTGGAATGTACATTTTTCGAGTACCACTGGAAGCTGCAATTAATGGTTTTATTACAAATTAGACTTACCATGAAAACTGAGTGGTCGCGAACATTCGATCAATAAGCAAAGGCGTGAAAAGTTGACACGATAACCCAACATCTGCAGCAGATACTGTGTTACCATGTCGAGTTCAAAGTCTGCTAAGTTTCCAAGCTCAGAGAAAGGTGTGCTCTTCTACAGATTGTTTATAAAACGTAGAATGAAAGAATTACTGAATGTGGTTTTCGCATAATATCATGAATTATCAAACCTCGTATCTGAGTTATCAGTCTAAGCCGTCGGTCCTGGCAGATAACTCAGACCTCAGCGTTGATAACTCTTAATAACATGCTCAACCTCCTCTAATAATCGCCTTAAGTATCGTGATATGTGCAGTTATTGTATATTAACTAGCAGCGCCCGTGGGAAAGATGAATCGAACCTTGTGTTCTGGTTGACTTCCCGAGCGGGCAAGATGGGACCATCTTGCCCGCATGGGAATGCCCGTGCGTGGAGCAGACTTACAAAGTTCGTCACTTTTGGACAACGTTGCTGACAAAGTCGCAAGAGCGACAGAGGGCAGTCAAAACTACGAGAAAAAACTAAACAAGCCTCTTGGGTACACCGTACTGCAAAGACATGTTGACTTTCCTTCCCGGCTCTCGAAATGAACTGGTTATTCTTGATTCTTATTAAAGTGAAATATCTTTCTATGTAGTAAATTCCTTATTGACTAGGCTTGTATTGTCCAGATGGCTGGATATTAGCCTCGTTCTTTTTTTGCATTTTTATGGACCTCGACTTCGTCTCGGTTCAAATAACGCAAAAAAAGAACTCGGCCAATATCCAACCATCCTGACCTCAAGCTTGGGCAATAACGCATATTTATCAAAAGCAACAACCACAATAACAACAACAACAACAACAAAATAAACAAAACAAAATAGTAGTACATGTCGCGAAAAAGTGTCCAATCAGAATTAAGAAGGGTAAAAGGAAATCAAATAGTCGTGATACGCTTTTCCAGGAGTTTAGTTCTAACTTAATCTCTTTGGACCCCCTGCCTGTGTCATGACATCATTTCAAGGAAAAAGGTTGGATTTTCGTAAAACGTAACAGACAAACCGAGCTACTGAAAGAAGTATTACGAAACTGAACGTGAGGACAGGAACATAGTGGAGCGCTTTCCCTTTCATTTGATCACCATCTTAATCCCCATGGTTTCAAGGAACGCTTTTCATTCAAATAATTTATTCTTGTGTTTGTGTCCATGATTCTGCCAGTAGCGTAGCTCCATGTCCCTGTATATAAACCACACACAACCCACAATTCTTTTATTCGCTCAGACGAATGGCTAACGCAGCTTTAAAAACACTTCACGGTGACCACTTTACACTATCAACTCAGTTGATAAAACCAAGTTATCTTGTGATTACCCCTTTACCAGAACAAAATAAAAAAGAAGCAAATGCCAAAGGTCGGCAATGAAATTTCAAATTAGAAAGAAAACAAAAAAACACATTGAAATAGTCTTAAGCACCAGATAGTCAGTGACTAAGTCGTACTGAGTGTGGTGCCAGTTATTATGACCAATCACGGCATAAGGGCGATTTTCGATGGGTATCGTGAGACCAAAACCAAAGCGATCACAGCAAGGAATATATCAAGAGCCAATGAGAATGCGAAGTAACAACAAACCAACTCCGTGAAAGGCGGGAAAACGCTAGTGAATACATCGAGAATGGCTTTAGTTATCAATCTAATTGCTTGAAAAATTGGTACTAAGTTTTCGAACCAATCCCTTAGCGAAGTAAATGAAAAACAAAGCAATCCCGAGTTACTTTCAACACTCAATTGAAAACTGCTCTAGTACCAATGTAATCCTGGATCACACGCAAATGTAAAATTACTCCAATGTGGTTTTACCCCCTTTTGTAGAAATTCCATTGCTCCCTTGTCGAAACAGTTTCTCCTTGGAATAGGATCCACTGGGAATGAATACACACCACGGAACTTTGGCGGCTCAGTCTCGTGTAAATGATATTTTAGTTTCTCTTTATCGTCATTTTTATTACTGCAGCTATAAGGCGCTGAGTTGCTTTCGCAGTGAACATCAGCTCCTGAGAAAAAAAAGAGATCACTTATTATTCGGAATGTATTTATCATATGCGCGCTCATTTTTCTTCTAATTTCACATAATGAGTTTTAAGTATATTCCTCTCTATTCATGTGACGCACACTTAGATCTGAACTGAAAGATGGTCATGTAAGAGCTACCGTCACTGAAGGGGACACTTTCTTCCACTCTTGGAGTTACCTCTTGAATAATGGTTTCACTGCAATTACGGCCAGTGGCTCAGAGCCAAAATTTCATGTGCAGGGAATTCTTGTAGGTGGTGAGTGGCCGATTGTTTTGAGTTAGAAAGTGTTGAATTACCTGAGTTGCTGTTTCTGTGGCAGATGGAAGTTCTCATTGGATCCCATGAAGTTTCTTCAGATGCACTCGTGAAACACAAGAGAAATGCAAGCGCAACAAATATGCGCACCAGGGTTGATTCATTCTCCATTTCTCTCGAAGTCTTCCTATAAAAGGGAATACGAAGTTAGGTTTTTCAGTTTTCTTTCTTTACTTTATCATCCTATAGGTTAGAAAAAAACAAGTTCATCGAAAATCCCCCCGAGCTGAGATCTTTTCAAATGGATCTAAAGAGTCGAAGCTTGTATCTGTTATTTCCTCGCATCTGTGCAATTGGCTACGAGAACTTACTGCTGTGAAAACACAAGAGCATTACGTGCCCACGAAAACAATGACCAAATGAACATTCACACATGATGCCCATCATCAAAAACAATGAGAGCTATGGTAAACTACGAGAGACAAGACAAAAAAGAACAAAAAACCTAACAACAATTACAACAAAAACAGAAGCAAAACATTCTTATCCCGACTTTGTATTATTTTCCGAAAACCTGTAGTCTTCTTTGTTTTCCAGAGGATTGCTTGAAAACTCAAAAAGTCAGGTAGTGTCTATATCAAGACCTTTTGTTATAATTATTTCGCTGCTTCACACCTGCCCGCGAGATTAGCAATGAGAGTCCTTAAATGAACAGAATTCCCGTTGGTCCCACCGAAGAGAGATACTTATTTATGTTTTAGAAACGGGTCTCAGGAAAACGGTAACTTGACGATACTTTACAATCTTGCAAAATCTGAACTGGTAAACTTGCTTCCCTAAAGCATACAGCCAACAAGGGAAGATCTAATTTCCATGTCTACAAGTCTATAGTATAGTTAAAATATTGAGTTTTGATATCTTTGATGCCTTTAAAGACTACTCAAGGCACGATAGCCTTTGTTCGTTAAGTGTGGATGGGCGCCAATGAAATTCTTGTGAAACCTTAAAACGAATTACCTGTACATTTTCTGGTTTGTTTAGATTTTCTTTCAAATTGATTGATTATCATTCATGTAGGTATACATATATATGTAGATATATATGTATATATGTATAAATGTGAGGGTAGAGCCTACCTTGGTATAAAGTGCTCAATGCTGTGTTAGCAGAGCTGGGTATACATTAGTTGAAGAATCAAAGAGGACGCATCGATTCTCTGTTACTCTGAGTTTCGCGCCGAAGCGCTCGCCAGACAGACGTCAAAATTCTGTCTGACGAGCGCTTCGGCGCGAAACTTAGAGTAACAGAGAATCGATGCGTCCTCTTTGATTCTTCAACTAGTGTATATATATATATTTGTCTTAAATTTAGCGTTATGCCTTCGTAAACGGGTGAAAACTAATTAACTCAAAGACGGTATTTGTGCAAATTTTCATTTGACTCAAGTTTTCCGGTTCTTTTACGCGGAGCATATGGAGCGTGGGCCTAATTTTCTTAAGCCTGAGTGAGCTGCAGGAAGCTTTTTACGGTTTTTTATTAGAAATAGAGTAGATCAGTAGACATCTGGATTGTGGAATCCTTTTAAAAGCAATTGTGATCGTGAAAAATCTACATCTTAATGACCTCGTACGACGTTGGGATGAGTAAACAGACCGGTTTTGAATATTTAATTTGAAAAGTCTATTTGATTTAATATCAAAGCCTAAATTGCATGAATTTCATTGGCTACCTGAAAGTCGTAATATTGACGGTAGTGATTCTGAGCTTGTAAACAAGTTCTTTCAAATCTACCTTATCTTTTGCCATAAGGAAATTAATGTTTGCCTAACGCGTTCGCTTGTGAGCTTTTAAACGGATGAATACATATCTACGTAGAGATAACATTTGTAAGATTTGGGGACAAATTTTTACATTTATGTTCAATCTTTTGTTTTACAATATTGAAGTTTGCTTGCTTTTTGTATGTAAGCATCAATACGAATTGAAGTCTCTATAAACATTGCATTTCAAAATTAATAGTTCACTGTCTTTCAAAGTAGGCGTTGAAAGAGTTCACCTAATTCGCAGGTGATAGATGGTTAGCTGAGAACACACTTTCTAATGGTGACATGCATGCTGTTGAATATTTCGCAGATTTTTTATCTTACTTGCCATATCCTTCATATTTGATGGACAGAAAATATGCAAATCAAATAGATTTTAGTAAATAGGGTTTTTAATTTAGTAATGGATATCACTTACAACCAGATGCGCATGTAGCAGTTGCGAGTTTATTAAAGTTTTCCAATGTTTAAAGGCTCAAAACAATGTCGTGAAGTTTTAATTTTCAATTGATGGTTGAAAAAAATGGCAAGCTTTATCGTGAGTTTTGAGAGTGAAAGTGCGTGTTGGTGAAACAAATTCTAAATCGTGCAAAAAAAATGGACATCAAATAAAGAGCGTCAGTGAATGATTAGGTTATATGCAAGAGCTATATGCTTGAATTAAGGGGTGTAAAACAAACCACGAATTTGAGTGCGCTTCTCATATTTGCTGATTCGTAGCACTACCGATTCTTCACTTCCATCAATCGGTATCAAAGCAGTGGCTGCGACGAATGAGGTCGTATTCACTTGGTTTTCTGACCTTAAATCTTTCGATGATTATGGTTTCAAGTATTTCAAAGCAACTCACCTTAACTGTAGTTAATCAACAGCGCTGTAATCTAAATGGAAGTAGCAACTTCGTTGCGTGGTCTAACCTCTGTAAACTTAGCCCACAAGATATTCCATTCCTCGATTCTTTTCGAACGAAAATGATTCCAGTTACACCAAACCGCGAAATTGTTGCCGGAATTAACACTTGCGTGTATGAACTCTGAAGACTTGGTCGTTAATCATTTGCTTTCCAAGTAAAATGTGCTTACAGCTGCTTCCCTGAGGTGACATTAATGCAGGAGTTATAACTGATCTTAATTAGAATTGTATTTGCAACCTATCACATGCCAGCTCAATTACGGCCGCGACGCTGGGAAGATTGCCGGGAGGTAACTAAACATGTACGCGATAAAATCTGCACTTTAGACAGAATGTTCACACGGAAGAGCTCTAGCCAGAAAGAATATGAAACCGTTCCGTTCACAAGAAAGCAGCTATTGCCAATGATTTATTAGTTACATCGCCACATTTCAACTTTTTTTCAGTTCTACAAGTGACATGTATTTGGCATTTTCGGGGAAAAGATCGTTAAAATGCTGATTGAGTGCCGCATTCAATGACTTCCTAACACTTCAAAGAAAAACAAAATAAAATAAACAAGAAGAGGATCATTGTTCTACAGGACTAAGCGTAAATTTATCCGGTAAGTTGAAGGCTTCGGGCGTTTAAAAAGTCTTCACAAGGCGGTTAAATTTACTGAGCCACAGGGCAGGGCGAACGAAATAAGACACCAGCCGCTGGAAAAATATATTGCTCTCTATGGCTAAACAAACCGTTGCTTTATCGAACTTCTCGGTGTTTTAGATTAAAGGACGAGTTCACTGTTAGTTGGTGAATAGTTGTCCGCGTTCACTAGTGCGCTCACGTTCCATAAACCTATCTTTTGCGAATTTTTCCAAATGCAACAGGAACTTTGCCCAAGCAATAGTAAATAACACTTTCCTAAAGAGAAATTCGGCTTGTACGTCGCTTTTTCACATTTTTCGGACCTTGATTTTCAAAGTACCAGCACCAAGACCATCTGAAAAATTGCACTTTTGAAACAGAATACCTTCCTTTTTTCATTCTCAATGTAACTAACTTTTCCAACATGCTGAATTTTGCCTTTTTATGAGCAAAGATTCATATTTTTCCGTCACAGTAATAGATTTTGGCGCCACAAATTATTCACTGGGTTGTCAATTACAAGTAAATATTGGAGCAAGCTTTTAGTTTCGTCAGAGATATGGCTATCAACCTTTTCCCATTTTTTTAAACGAGGTTTTATCTTACGCGAAGTTTGTCGACTAAAAGAACCTTTAGTGCTTGACGGATGCATTAATAAGTTTACTTTTGTTTGCGGTGCCGTCATTTCTGTCAGAGTAATGGGCTTTTTCCACTTGCAATTAATATTTTATCCTGAGTTGCCTTTTTGTACGTTTTCATTAGTTTTAGTTCATTTCAAATTGGTAAAGACAAAAAGAAACAATACAAAGAACATATGAAATGCGAGCTGGGAAATTGAATAAATCAATTTTGTTAGTTTTGCGGAAAATGTCAGCGAGTAACAGGAAACAAATTCAAAACGAAGTTAAAAGTACTTTGGCATAGGGTAAAAGATGGACTGGACTGGACTATTTTTTTAGACGATTTTTTGGACGATTTTATAATGGGGAGGCACACCTTCAGGTACTCAGGGAGGGGTGGGTGCAGTCGACAAGAACTGAGGGAGGGGTGGGGGAAGAGTGTTATTACTCAGAGAGGGATGTTAGGTGGTTGAAATTGTAAACACTACTGGTTAATGGAGCTTTTACTCGATCGATTATTTTAATCGGTTTTTCGACTGACTTCTCCTACATCAACATTTTGCGCTGGGTCGCGGCGTTTCTTTAATTTTTTAGCCATGCGAAAGCGAGGCTGCCTCGTAAACACTGGACTTTAATTCTTATTGAAAACATCGCGTTTGCGATCCTCCACGGTTGAGTTACCAG
>NC_142520.1:31961814-32076814 GCF_964205215.1 Stylophora pistillata
GGAAAGCCTAAAGCAAGCAAAGTTGTCTTGGAATTTAGAGGGATTGCAGTCCTGATTTCCTGCAACAGAATAGGGCAGTTTTTTTGCAAGTGAACCCAATAACAATAACCACAAAGCTTTAAAAAGGTGATAAGTACTTTTTGAATTTCAGGATAAATCAATTCACAATTGTTTTATTAAGAAATAAAGATCATTTGACCTGTGGAGGACAATCAAAGAAAGCCACGATCCTCGCAGATGAGCGCAATATAAGGAATTGCAGAAAACAAACCTGAAAACATTCAGGACTGGACGGGATCCCGTAGAAGGCTTTTCTGCAACTGCCCAAATTGCACCTCATCTGCGACTGATCATGGCTTAATTTGATAAATTAGTTCGTAATAATAATAACAATACGTTAATTGAAGCTCCCCCTTAGGGGCTTTTCGGCCACAATGTAGACTAAATACTTGAAAATTCCCGCTGGCAGGAGGCAGACCTGTGGGCTATTTACAGAGCGCAGCTAAGGAGTTGAACTAGGGGCAACTGAGAACAAATCCAGTGAGTGGCAGGGTGGAGGACTTCAACCCGGGTAGTAGAGTCTTTTACAGATTCTTTATCTAGTTTTGCACTTATTGTTGCGTTTGGCGACATTGTATCCATGGCGACATTGTATCCATGTCGAAATTAGCCGATGAGAAGCTCAGTCTGATGACCCGATATTCTACGCCGATAAGCTGATATCGTTCGGTGTCATGTTCATTTTCAAAAGACCGTGACTAACCGTGGCTCGACCACACTCGCCTGATATGTAGCCAAAGCGTACTACAACGGCTAAATCACGTGAAAAAAGAGCAATCAGATTTAGAGAACACAGCTTTCCTTCCAGTTACTCGCTCTATTTGCCACCTTTCGTCACGAAGAGGATGCAAATGTGCCTTTGAAGACTTTGAATCCTCCTCAGCTTTCCTCTTGGTTATGCAAGTCATACTTAATCATCAAACAGATAAAACTTACTCAGTTTTAGTTCAAAATCGGCAAGCAGAATAATGTTCTTTCACCTAGTAACCAGCCAATGTTAGTGAAAAGAGCTCGCCCTCAGAACAGCAGAAACCGAGTCCACTAATTATTAACGATTTATTTATTTATTTTTTTACAGAAAACTTTTACTTAAAATAAACAAGTACGAGGAGGGTAGCAGTATCTTAAAGCAAAAAGAAAAGTGGATAGGGTTGATTTTTTATAATGGGACTTTGTATAACGCTCATTTATAGAATACGATCAAATATTTACATTTCTAACAATTTGTCCATTTTATAAACAACTTTGTAGATTGTGAATTATGTCTTTCTCCGAGTAATATGATCGTAGATTACCACCTGAATATATTTTGCAGTTTCAATGGGAATCCTTGCCGAGTTATCACCAGGTGTAAGTGCCTATCAATCAATCAATCAATCAATCAATCAATCAATCAATTAATCAATAATTCAGTCAGTCAGACTCCAATCACTCAGTAAGTCAGTCATCAGTCAGTCAGACACACAGTTAGTTAGTCAGTCAGTCAGTTGGTCAGTCAGTCAGACACACAGTTAGTCAGTCAGTCAGTCAGTCAGTCAGTCAGTCAGTTGGTCAGTCAGTCACACACAGTTAGTCAGACAGTCAGTCATCAGTTCGTCAGATGCTCAGTCATCAGTTCGTCAGTCAGTCAGTCGGTCAGTCAGTCCGTCAGTCAGTCAGTCAGTCAGTCAGACTCACTCATTAAGAGAGTCAATCAGTTAGTCAGACAGTCGGTCATTTAGTTCACCAGTCAGACTCAGTCAGTAAGACTGTCAGTTGGGAGAAACACTGTTAATGAGATAGTCATAAGTCAGCCAGTCGGTCAGTTGGTCAGTCTGCCAGTCAGTAAGACTGTAAGACAGTCAGTCAGACAGTCAGTCAGTCAGTCAGTGAGCCAGACAGTCAGACAGTATAGGGCAGGGAACACAGTAATTTTTTTTTCACAAAATCTTGCAGACAACAATATTTACCTTTGGATCCACATTCAAGATTTTTCTGTCTCTCTTGTTCTTGAAAAGCAAACCTGATGAATTTTCCGCAATGACCTGGAAAGTAATCAGCCATGTTTTCATCATTATTAGGGTGACAAGAGGTAATGATGAAAATTCAGATCTGAGACAGATTTGTGTGATGTTCTGCATACCATCAGAAGCATTGGCTAATACCCATGCCTGTTATATTACAGACCATTGTGACTTGCTGCTCTGTACTTTGTGAGGTGGAAACAATTTTTTAAAGCATATTAATTGAGCCAAAAAAACAGTCACTCTTCCCTTGGCTTAATTTAATGCTGCATGTTACCTGGCCATCTTTGAGTCCTTAGTCTGGTGGGCTAATACATGTAGTTGTACAACATGTCATTTGGTAGGTCACTTGTCATCTCCTACTAACTAGTCTGTCCAGGAGCCCAGGGGTGGGGGGGGGGAGGGGAGGGGAGGGAAGCAAAGATCTAGAATTCTTAAAGGTAGAGACACTTTTTGGTGACAGTTTTCTATCTTGCAGTGTTAAAGACACCTTGAGAAGATTCTAGCTATGAAAAGGACATAATAATTATTGCAATTCATTACCTGATAGTTTGGAGTGGGATTTGAAGTTGCAGTTTGTGTTTCCCAGTTGTAAAAACTCAAATCTGATGGTCTGGGAAGCAACCGCTTTCTTCCATTAAAGTAAGGTTCAAAGTCTTCTGCCTGATGGAATAAAGAATGGAGTTGAGTTAAGTAGATAATCAAATCAAATCAAATTGATTTACCCTCTTACTGCACACTCTAAAATTAGAACACACATGCATATATTCCATACTGTTCTTTATAAATTTCCCAATAAAGGTGCTGACTATCTGAATTCAATACAATCAATCCAAATTACAATGAAAAGCTCCTTTAGTTGGTGATTATTTCCTTTATTCTTGTGCCCTCAACCCCTTACAACCATGAACATCATTGTTTATATTCTCCATTCTGTTCTTCATACATTTTCTAAGGTGCTGAAAAAGAGAATTTGTTTAACAATCAAGAGCTTAATTAGTTGGAGATCATTTCCTTTATTCTTGTGACCTACATGTGTGATCCATGTGTGATATTATAGGGAAAAATCAGATGCCAGTGCCTCTTTGGAGTTAAAGAGTTAATGTGTAATTCAAGGATATTGAAGGAGAAATCAAAAGCTTGGGATCAAGGGTTAAGATTAATAACCTAGACTTAGAAGTCACTTGAGTGTCACATAAAACCTTTAAATTAAGGCAGGAAACCCTAATTAGTTTATGAACTTCTTAGTAGTTAATTTTCAGGGAAAAAAGCTCTACACTGTAGGAACTCGTACCTTTGTTTCATTGATAAAATGTAGTTGAAAGTTTTGGTTCAATAATTAATGCCTTGGACATTACTTTTGGTTGGAACAATCTAACACCACTTTATGGCACAGAATATTTAATTCTGACGAAAGCTGTTGAGCAATGGAAATATTTTGTTAAGCTTTGAACTTACTTTTAGACGATGTGCATAATCAATATAGCCTGATATTTCCTGGAAACGATGAAGAGGAAAATTAGCAACAAGGATGATATTTTCAGTAAATGACAATTTAAAAATTTTGGTCGCTCTGGCACTGTCATTAGACTGCAATTTCAGCTTAAGTTTACCCAAAGAGTAACAGAAAGTACATGTTAATGCTAACAAAATCTCACCTGCCCTCTGGCATTCTTGTCTCTGATAAATATTATGGACTTGATTTTAATAATTAAAGAAAAAACAAAAGCAAAGAATAATTAGTGATTGACAATAAAAATCAAGTTTTGAAGTTAATTCAAATCTTTAAATTATGGGTTTGGGAAAAGTTCTCCCAAATTTCAGTCAATGTTAAGTCAAACATAAACTTAAGGATACCATAGACTACTGCAGGTGTCCATCACAAAAATTTTTTTAACACATTATTTGAAGCATAACCACCATAAACCATATATCAATGGAAAGGTTATGAAAGTACACTATTTGACAATTTTTTTGTTTTTGCCTGATCTAGTTGTAAACCAAATGGGCATGAATAGACAACGTTTCTTTGAATGAATTAATCCAATGTCAAATCTGACCCCACAAATAAAACTTCTGCTCACTTTTAATCCTGAGGGGTTGCTCTTCAAAATCTCAAGGGGATTTTTAGATGTTCTTGTTGGTTGCTTTAAAATTTTTCTGTAAGTTTACTGATCAAAATTTTACCAATACGCATTGCATCAGAGACCAATTTGTGGGAGATCCATTTTTAAAAACAGAATTCCCCCGACCAGGTTTTTAGGCTGGTATCTTGGGAGTCTTCAGACCAAATTTCAGAGTAATGACTTAAGTTTACATACCCTCTTACCAGTAAATTGTTCAAAGATGGCACATTCAGGTAAAAGTGAAGTAGGTTTTTTTTTTGCTTATGAAGTTTTCCCAACAATGCACACCTTTAGGTGACCACCTATCAAGTTACATCAACCCTCTGAAAAACTTGAAATGCTGACCACCAATAATAATAGAAACACAGACGTACCCTGCAAAGTCTCAGGAGACTCTAAACGAAAACACATTTTGAGGGTAACTATAAGCGACCTGTGAGAGACCTTTTGTACAATTCTGCCAAACAGCAATTTTTATTTCAACTCTCTTTTTCAACTTAAATGCTCCTTAAGTATGCTGCAGTGAAACTTAATGGTTGCTGATCCAGTGCAAGCAGCGAAGATTGCCAAAGCCATAAGTCTTCATCCATTACAGTAAGATTCTTTCACCATTTCATGTCAAATTTTGTTCATTTTTGTGCTGATAGCCAGCCTTCTTTTTTACTTTCACCTATGGTTACTCACATGGTAGTTTTAAACACAGAGAGATGGTAAATATCTACATGTGCCACCGAAATCAGAAAATGTTTACGCAATTTCAGGAATTCCAAGACCACAATGTTTTGCCACATAAAACCCTTCCAGAGTCATTTATGTTGACATTTTATAATTGGCTTTTGTAAGCTAAAAAATTCAGTTTGAAAATATGTTTTTGTAAATGACTTGTGTGCATTTCAACATTTTCCAAAAGCTGAAAAACGAAATAATAAAAAATAGGCCCTTGAAGGTCTACTGTATTATATAAATACTCTGAAATTAAGAAAAATTCTTAACACTGTACAGATATTAAGAAGTATTCATTTATTCTGCACTAGTTAGTATTAAGATTCAGCTGGGTTCATTAAAGACTTGTAAATCAAAGTGGAAATTAAAAACTCACTGTCATTTTTCCACTCCTGTTTGCCTCTTCCCGCTGAGCTAATGCCCTCAAAAATGCATCCTTAAGATCTTTACCAGAACTGGCCAAAGTTCTAAAAAAAAATTGTTTCATGAAATAAGTGCAATGAATTCAATACATATTCAGTTGTCTCTGTCAATAACAATTTCAGGATTTTTCTGATTATGAGGAAGAAGCTTAACCCTTCCAATCTCAGAAGTGATTAACAAGTAACTTCTCCCTATAATATCTGAACATTATCCAGCAAACAGGTAATGAAAATACTCAAACTTATCAGGTAGAAGTTGTTACCTTGATCTAACACCAAATTCTTGTAACTAATTTACTAGGAAATGTGTAGCAGCTGGAGGGGAGAATTAACAATCAGATTCTGGGAGTTACAGGCCTGGGTTTACTTTTCACTTTTTTGCTGTTCTTTGAGCTGAGTTTAATAAATCTGATGTATTCTGACCAGATGAGTCCCATTTCTTTTATAACACCACTCAGGGAGTTGTTGGAAAAGCAAGAGCATTGTGCCATATGGTTCAAGAGCAAGAAGCAAAGTAATGGATCCGAAACTTACGCAGATAGATAAAGATTGCAAAGCTGGACAACTTAACCAGTTTCAATGTCATTGACCATTTAAAAAGCCTCTTTGTAATGTTTGTCATTCTTAGTGGTGCAAGCAATGAATGAATTCAAAGGTCAGCATGAATCAAGTGACAAGGATCCTAGATTCACCAATTAATCAATTCTACAGACTGGAAACTGAGATTTAAGCTACAGTGGAATCCAGATTTCTCAAAATTGGTTCAAGAAATTGGGAGTACGAGAAATCGGGGGTGAAATTACAAGTGAGGCAAATCCAAGGGAAAAAAGGTTTGGTTCAAGATATTGGGAGGTTTGAGAAACCGAGGGTTTGAGAAATCGGGATTCCACTGTACATATAACTTGCTTTTAAGATTTTTAAGAAATTTGAAGAATGTAAAACACTTATAGCTATTCTAATTTTTCATCTTGTCTCTTTTCTTCAGTTTTTTAACAATTAGTTGTTGATTGAAGTGTTGGGACTTTCCTTGCAGAAGAATTTTTGGGTCCCCAGTATTTCTTAATATCAGACTTCTACTCCAGTGCTCAATGGATGACCACCCTGCTTTGCGATACTGGTTGCGAGAGACAGGTAGAATTCTGGAAAAAAAGAAACCCTTACACACCCTTAACACTTTGTAAGCAGAGAGATTTCTGTGTATTAAAGAGACTTGGATTTCAATTTGAAGGGTTTGATATTTAATCATGTCACTTAAATGAAACATTCTACATATTATACACTACATGTATTAACATTATTTCATACTTTTGTTGACTTCTTTTTGACAGTCTGCTTGCCTCAGCAGCTTGTTTTCTGGCCTCAAATTCTTCCCGTTTCAGAACCTTAGAACAAATAGGGTAGTAAGATAATTATATACATGTACAGTTTTAAAGTTCCAATAATAGCCCTTGATCAATTCATGCTATTGCCTCATCTTACTACAAATTACAAATCACTTGAAATACCCAGAAGGTTTACAGTTTTCTGTTCAAGATATCCAAGGGTACATAAATTAAAAGATACATTAGGACTACATAACATTTTCATAGAAAATAATCACTCAGCATTATGTAATAATTTAGAAATTATTTCTAAGTGGGGAAAGTAACCAACAAAGTAAATACTGATTTTGTATGAAACAGTCTACCCTTAAATTTCTGCCTGCCACATCACCCCTGAATCAAATGTAAAGGCCATGAGATTTCAAAGGAAATGATTAGCAATACAAGAAGGTCCTGTCAAACAACTTCTCCTTGTCCACACTTATCAAACAGATGTAAGCAATTTAAATTTAGAAATCATGCTGTAGGCAGAAAGTGTGTTTACTATTAAGTAATTGCAGTATTTAATTCCTTCTACATTGAATAATTTTCAATGCTGACCTCTCCACTTCCTCTGTAACCTAACTCAACCAACTGTCGAGCCAATTCCTCATCCTATGGGAAAATACAAACTAAGAATTCAGCATTGATTAAAGTACAAACACAATTTTATAGTAGTGTCCCTGTTATAAACTAAAGGTTGCTACAGCCTGATGGATATCTATTTCTCTTTTTTTAAGCAGGTAATGCCTCTCTGGTAGCTTAAGAGCAATTGACAGTACCGCAAATCAGCTGCAAAAGAAGGATGAAGGAAACTACAGCGCGTAAGGCAGATCAATGATCCTCAGTGTCCATACTCAAGATCCTATTTACAATCCTGTAGTCTCCATTAGCTTTAAGTTAAGATTTCGATGCACCTTTTCAAATAATACATCGCCATGAAGTCGTTACGATCCCAAAACAATCTGATAAAGGAATAACTTGCTTTTCACAGACTGACTAGAACTACAGGTTTACAGGATCGAGGATAATGTGAATGTAACTCAAAAATTATACGGGCTCGATAATCGTATAAAAGACAAGTTACAGAGAAGAGATTCCGTAAAACCTAAACCAAAATATAACTTGAAATACCTCGAGGTAGTAGAGATCTAATGGAGTTATTTGACTGTCTAGAAAGTCTTCATATGTGGCAAATTCGGTGACGATGTTATCAGTCGCTCCAACTGTTTCTTCGTCCATCTTGGATTTAGCTGTTGTTGCTTGGAAACCGCGCACAAAACTCCAACCAAAAGTCTCGCGGGCTCAATCTTCCAGTTTGCTCCTCATTAGGGGAGGGCTTGGGTTTGAGCCCCGTCGACGCCTGTTTCGATTCAGGCGTATCCGTTTCATACTAAACGAAATGCTACGAAGCGGGACGAAGTAACAAAAGTCAACTTGAGATACAATGAAATATATGAAGTTCATATATTTTGTACTGCGGTATTAGATACCTATGATGCACGATCCTCGCAGTAGATAGCGCTATTTAAGCAATAGCGAAAATCAGACCTGAAAAAAATCAGGCCTGTACGGGATTCGAACCACTGACCTCTGCGATACTAGTGCAGCGCAGCTATCTACTGCGAGGATCGTGCATCATAGGTATCTAATACCGCAGTACAAAATATATGAACTTCATATATTTCATTGTATCTCATTTATCACTTTCACGGGTTTATTACGAATCAACTTAACGACCTGCTCCCAGTTGGCTTGTTAGCTCAATTGGTAGAGCGCTGCACTAGTATCGCAGAAGTCAGTGGTTCGAATCCCGTACAGGCCTGATTTTTTTCAGGTCTGATTTTCGCTATTGCTTAAATAGCGCTATCTACTGCGAGGATCGTGCATCATATGTAAAAGTCAACTTCTTTGCCCCAAATATTGAAAAATATCCAGTCGAGTCCAGTTTCGCACTGCAGAATACCCTGCCACTCATTTACACGTCATTGACTAAGAATAGCCTCTATTATGTTATCTTCGTTCTTCACAATCGAGGCTATTCTTATTCAATGACATGTAAATGAGTGGCAGGGTATTCTGCAGTTTAGCCTTGCAAATAATTCCCCTCGCCCGCAATCAAATGCAAAACTAAAAGCAACTTCGACTTCCCCGCACTTCAGGCATTTTGCATGTTTTAATTCTAATCGGCGCTGTGTCTGCACTCGCGTTAGGGTAATTAACACGCGTATTTCCTCGCATTTGTATTTGTATTGCACGTGTTTCCGGAGCTTTACTGCCAACAAGAAGGCTGGGGTGTTAACGCAAGACGCTGCTGCTTTTTTAAAAGGTGAAGATTACATAAGTTGAATAGCACTGATCCCTGATGTGGTAAGAAGGCTAAGTGCAATAAGAATTGAAGATTTAATTTCTGTCGCATACGTGGACTCGGAAGACGAAGGAAGAAAATTGAGCATGAAAAACTAACGGTGAAAGCTGGAGTGAACTGCGTCGTTGTAGGCTTCCTTTTGCTACTTGAGATCATGAATTTCACGGGTTGCATAGGCTTTGCTTAACAAACAAAGTGAGGCTAAGGTAAAAAGAGTGAGTGCCAACGAATAAGCCGTAATTACTGAGTTTTTTCGACAGGTTATTCTGGCCATCATTCTAACCACAATGATTGTAACTGTTATTCAGCTCTCGATTTATTTGATCCGAATGAACTGCAATGGTGATTGCTGCAAATATAATGATTCTGTATCATAGGTGGAGTAGGTGGTCTTCTTGACCTCCTGTACGCTGGCGCTCGGCCGATTAGTCCAAAATTAACTTAATGGTTCAATATTTTAGCTGTCTATAGTGCAGTCAAGCAAAAATAGCTCCATTTAAACGGAGAACGATTTATTTCAAATAAAACACAAGATAACGACATAAACAACTTGAAATAAGGAACAATTGTTGAGTAATTTATTGTCACATTCACGAAACAGACCTTTACTCGTTCAGCAGTTTAAAACAAAGCATCCAAGTAGGTTTAGTTGTTTATCCTTGTAAATGCATAAAAAGGGGCATGGTTTATAAAACAAAATAATGCGAAAATCTATATCCCTATGGTTTTGTTTTGCATTTGATGTTTGTTTGGGTGAGTTTTATTTTCCCGTCAGCTCCGAAGTCAATTTACAGGTTAGTGTTACTAAAACTTATCAAATTGTTGACGATGGTATCCTGAAAACGAGAAGTTGAAGCTATAAAGCTAGTGCCCATAAAAGGCGCAAAGGCTTAAGTCGAGTAGAGGTGACAACAACAGCAACGAAAATGAAACAACGAAACAATGAAAAGCGCCGGTGAGAACAGATAACTAAGTTTCCCACCTAAAATAAATCGTTACGATAATAAAAGCATGCTCCACTATTTCCGCACCACGTTCCTCGAATCTAACCTACGTTTAACACTTAAAAAAAAAAAATTCAGAATGTTCCTTCTCCTCATTTTTAGTAAGGCCATGAACTTTACGTACACGACTAGAACGTTCATTCTTCACATTCAATCACTTTGGGCTTAGGCTTATCCCCGGCTCGGTTGCAGTACTTATTCGAAACTGTAAGCTTAACCTCCACGGGTTGAGTCGGCTCCTCTTCCAGTATCACCATGCCCTTCCACTGGCACTGTGGCGGTAAGGTCTTTTTTCCATTGATGCACTAGGATTTTACACAAAAAGCAAATAAATTACGCGGTGAGTCATAAATTTTGATTTGTAACGTGTGCCCTGCGAAGCAGTAGTTTTCATTTCCTTTTAAGCCCATAAGCAGTCAAAAATGGGAGCCACGCTTCTTTTTCCGCTTGATTGAATTGAAGGAAGCCACTGCTAAGAAGGCTGGGTAATGTACCTCGGGGACAAGTACAACAACAACAAAAACAAACAACAATAGTAACAAAATACTAACAATAGTAAGGACACTTATTGCATTTGTAACTTCTATTCGGTGACTTGGCCACTAAGCACACAACTATAAATGTACAAATAGACTGTTATTGTTCTACTCCATTCAAACTCTATTTGCATTTGTTCCTGTGAAAGAGAGATGCACCCGTTGTAAACACATTACCTCTTGCTTTTTTCCTGATCCAAAGCGGTAGTTCACTTCTGGCGGAATAGGTTGGTGAACTACTTCAGCTGTAAAATCAAAGTAGAGCTCGTAATATGAGAAAATGAGAAATAGGGACTAAAAGATGACTAAAAGATTCCAGTAAAGGTTTAAATTGACTACCAAGCGCTCACTTACCCTCGTCCATGATGATTTTGTCCAAAAACCAAGCGGTATCTCTGTACACATCTGGATCGTCTAAAAAGGAGTGTGAACAATCAGTTATTTCTTAGTGAAAATAGGATTTTGCACGCGAATCGAACGTTTGTTATATAGGATTACGTAATCGAATCATGTGACTTCTGAGACTTCTCGTGCTGTTCTTGTATCAGTTGCATGGAATGAAGTCTACAAAATCTTGGAAAACCGTTGCACTCTCCACCCGTATTCATTACGAATAGTCTTTGAAAGTTCTGAGAAACTTTTTCGTTTCTCAAATTTCTCCGTTCAAAATCAGCACTTTGCTAAGCATACAGGCCCAGGTGATTAAGTTTTATACCAAAAAAAAAAAGCAGGCGTAAGCAGTGGGCAGAGCCTGAGAAAGACTATCACGTAAAAACTTAATGAAAATGCATATTTGTCTGAAATTAACTAATTTACCATATCCATAGTATTATATTCCACCTAGTAAGGGTGCACGTAGCATAATTATCGCACGGTCAAGCGCGCAACTTTGCATAATTTGCAGCACTTTGTTTTGGCGCGCATCGAGTCAGAAATATTAATTTCCAACGGTCCTCTCTCTGTATCGTATAAAAACACTCACCTTCATATTGTGGAATCAATCCTCTTTCCCACATCAGGGACTCTGGATTTTCCACGTCATATTTATAACCTCGCTTTGTGGACTTGAGGGCTTTGAAGGGAACAGAAATGTACACATTCTTTGTCTACTTTATTGCTGGAAGGTGTGAGATTTTGGTTCAATCAAAGTTTTCTTCTCGTATCATTATTATTCTTCGTGGAAGATAAAAGGGAACGATGGAACCTTTCTTGCACATCAACTGAACTACAACTATAGAAGAAAAATTTATAGGTGAAATGGGATTTGGATCCCTTTGCCAGGTGGCTTTTCTTGTTCACTGGTTCCAGTTATGGTTATGAAATAATGCGGTCTGTACAATTTCTAAATGCTCATCGAAATGTCCAGGTAAGGAGTAACAGAATCGTGGAAACTAATAGGTCTGTTTGACTGAGCACTGACAAGCATAAAAGGCGCGTCAACCATTGTTCTTCATTTCAAGAATAATTATTGCACGGTCAAGCGCGCAACTTTACATAATCTGTAGCACTTTATTATGGCGCGCATCGATTGAGAAATATTTATTTTCAACGGTTTTCTATCTGTATCGTATAATAAACACTCACTTTCATATTTTGGAGTCGATCCTCTTTGCCTCATCAGGGACTTTGGAGTTTCCAAGTCAAGTTTTAGACCTCGCCTTGTGGGGGCTTTGAAGGGAAAATAAATGTATACATTGTCTGCCTTACCGTTGGAAGTCTCAAATTTTAGTGGGGTTTTGAAGACTGTTGGAAATGTTAGATTTTGGTTTGATAGTGAAGTTTCCTTGTCGTTTTATTTTTTCTTTTCTTTATTTTGGTAAATAAAAGGGAACGACGAAACCTCTTATACCCACATCTATACCAAAAAAACCCCCAAAAAACTGAGCATTTTGGCGCGCAGTCTTAATAACTTTTTGGAGCTCAACGTCTACTAAATTCCGCCAAAATGATTGTTTTATATTACAGTAAAATTTCTATTCGATGGATCAAAATTAGCAATGCCGGCCAGTTACAGTACGGCTGTAAGACCAGATGCAAGCTTTTAGACCCAATCAAAATTAAACGAAAATAATTTGCGATATCGTTCGCTAACTTGAACGTAAAGGCCCATTTGAGAACTTAATGGTAACGGTGAATATCAAGCGAAGTCAATGGAAGAAAGTTCAATATTTACTGGAATAGAAGGGTTTATAGTTGAGCAGTTTGTCTAATATTTTTCCCTTTTTTTTTTTAAATCCTACCAGTTGATCTTTTCTAGTCGGACGTAACTGAGCCCTGCCGCTTGAAAATAGAAAGGAAACACACACACAAAGCCTACCTCGTAAATCCCGAACGCGACCTAGCTTGGGTTTCGCAGATACAACCGCAATCAGCAGCAAGGCGACAAAAAACCCGAGTTTCCACATCTCTGGCACACGAATCTAGGAGTGCTGAAGAAATCGCTGGAGGCGCAAAGATCTCTTCGAAATGCGATGGATGAATGATACAATTCTTAATTTGCAGACTTTTAAGAATGCAAAAAGGGGTGGTTCCTTACTGTTATGGCTCTGTTCTGATTCGCTGCATTTGCACTAAGAATACATATGTACGGTTCGGTAAATATCAGATCAGCTTTGTGTAAGAAAAACAAGCAATATCGTAAAGTTCATGGACCTAATTTATAGGTAATGATCATTGTTAATGTCGGAGATTGCGGCTGGTTAAACTCGTCCACATTTGTAGAATTTTGGAGTACATCATTAAAGAAAATTCTAAAAATCACTCCCAAATTCATTTGTTACTTATCTTTACATCAGTTTCAAGGGTTCAATAAATATTGGATTACCTGAGGTGTTTGTAGGAGAAATTGCGGCGCACGAAAATATTGAAATCAAAGAGCTAAATGAAATTCATTTCACGTTTGTGCTTAACACTGCAATTGGCAACAACATATATATTAGATGAAAATCATATAGCTTGTGCATTAGCCTGCTTAGCAAGCGTCATATTGGGGCGAGTTAAAAGAAGCGCGCTATCGTTTATTCAACCGACCATGTCTAATTTGAAGTTGGAGTCGACGGTTGGGGAAGGGAGCGGGGATGTATTACTCACTCCCCCACCCTCATCCCCTCCCTACTTCTTCTGTCACATCCCTGGTACAAACTTCTCTCTCACCCCAGCCTTCCGCTTCCATAAAATCAAAGATGATGGCCATAATTTTCGCTACGAAAATACTGAGGACTCGCCTGCCCAAATGACGCCTGCTCTGCAGGCTATTTGGTCAAGTAACAAAGTGAGGAACAGTAAGAATTAGGATCAACGCTCATTAGAATTCAACGATTAGCGAGGCTCACCAAATTCTAAAATTGATAGCGAGCAAGTAAATAAATTTAAGATCAACGACAGCTAGTCTTCCTATAGTCTCCTTCGCAGCCGTTGTTTGGGCTCGTCACGCAACGCTCCCTCCCCCGTTGGTGGGGGAGGGAGCGTTGCGTGACGAGCCTAATCAACGGCTGCGAAGGAGACTAGTCTTCCTAGCAACCCCTGAATTTTTCCACTGCTCCCGAGCCCTAAAGTGAAGTTTTGCTCCAAAATGTTACACGTTTGCGCTTCTGCCATGATAGGCCATAGTGGTTAACTGAGAAGTATTGATGAATTCACAATGAAACTCCCAAGATCTTTTTCGTGACTTTGTACCAGCATCTGGCTGCTGAATCTGTTAACTGGCAGAAGGGGTTTACCCTTGCATTCCTATGATCTCATTAGCAATCCTTTTTACTGTTTGCCATACAATTCTAATGATTTGAGTGCAGATGGTAGTTGGTATTTTTTATTCTCATTACTTTCCTGCTTGATATTACACGATAATGTAAAGAGAACTTCTGTCTTGGTCACTCAAGAGAGTTCAAGAGTTAAACGACATGACGTCACAAAAAGTATTTTCACTCCTCCAATGAAGGTTTTGTGACTCATTTCTCGTCGTTTGTTTTGACTTTAAAATACATACGTTTTAATGTCCATTTTTTTAAAGAATATTCCATGAACTCGAACTCCCGAACACTTGGAGAGCCTAGTCCTAACAAACAGTGATGAGCCACATGAAAGCTTGAATCCTCACAACAGGCTCAGCGTTGAATCGAACGTCTCAGGAAAAGCGCAATGCCGCAAAACACCAAGCGAAAAGGGCGACTTTACGAGATGATCTTGGCCGGAAATATTACTTGTTGTTCGAGTTCCTCTCCGGTGGTGTACTTGTTTCTCCGAGTTTTGCTTCGAGTTTACTAAATTCTGTTTTATTTATTTCATCCACTTCGTCATCGACCTGTATGGACAAAGAAAAGGCTAAAACCGTCAAACTTGAAAGGGAAGCACTCAGAAAAGAAATGTTATTCGCACAACTGATTGTGTACCATATATATTTGCTATCGATACTACTCGATTGTTTATTTGTTCGTTTTTTGTTGTTTCTAACGATGTATGCATTTTAAGAAAAATTCAAAGAATCCGAAAAAACCACCCATCCCTTCTCACTCCGTGCTACCCCATACAAAAATTCTTGGGTTCCCTTGAAAGCTTTTTGAGGATAATTTTAAAATACTCATCACTTAACAGGCTGAAAAGGAGAGTATTGCACGCCAAGCCCTCACGAAACTAAAACTGTGGGGAATGGAACTCTGGTGAGTTTACCGCAAATGAACGAGTCGAACCAGCTACTTCTGTTTCCACCTTTGTAAAACTAATATAATTTCAAAAGCACTGCTTGGCACCGAAAAAGGAGCTTCGCGAGCTGTTCAATTGCAAGGGC
This sequence comes from Stylophora pistillata, assembly GCF_964205215.1. NCBI lineage: Eukaryota > Metazoa > Cnidaria > Anthozoa > Scleractinia > Pocilloporidae > Stylophora > Stylophora pistillata. The sequence goes on from NC_142520.1 coordinate 31,977,201, forward strand.
TCATGACAAAAAAAAAAAAAAAAAATGAGCCGCAGGGTGCGATTCTCCTCTCGCGAGTGTCTCCCAAAAGCTGAGATTGCAAAGTCTTCACTGGCTTCACAGTGGTTTTCCACATCATTTACTAACCCGGGGCCGCAAGAAAACGACACGACATGTCATTTCTCTTACCTGTTCTACTGCGACCACCTCTGGGACGTAAAACTGCATCATGTTTTCAATGCCATTTTTAAGGGTAACAATTGAACTTGGACAGCTGGAGCACGCTCCCTAGTATGATACCAATATAACTCTGTTCATTTTTTGTTTTACTCGTTGAATTGGTATTAACTAAAATCGAATAAAATAAAATTGAAAAGAAAAAACAGACATCAAAATTAACTTCCAGGTGCAGGACTGTACGAACCGACTCAAACTAGGTATGAATCGACCGAATTAATGGTTACGAAACGACTCGAAACCGTTTGATTAACAGCAAACACTGCTTCCTTCTAGTTAGAAAATGAATGAATCTCAAGTTGGCATAACACTGACCTGAAGTTTAAGCTTCACAATGCCGTCTTGGAATCCCTGTTTAATTAAGGCACAACAAACAAGTTACCCGGCTAGCATATCCACTACAAGGTTCTTACCCCCGTGAATACCAGATTTCACCAAAAGTTGGCTATAAAAAGGTTGTTACTGGAGACACTTGAGTCAGATTGCCAAAGGATTAGGAACTGTCTCTGACCACAAACCATTCCAAAATTAATCTCATCCCTCAAAATGATTCTACTACATGTAAGTATGAACCAAGAATGAGTATGTCTGTTAACAAACCTTAAAAATGATGTCTCCTCCATCTTCTTGAACAGTTGGTCTGTTAAAAGTAAACGACAAACAACAGAGAGAATTTTAATGCATCAAGTGTTGTACTCACAATTCCACAGATGTAAAATGCAACTTTGACAACTAACATGAGGAAAAATGAGCATCTGATAAGAATTAAATGCAAATAAAATACTCTAATCACGATTAAATAGCTACTGCACAGTTTGCGTTGTGTCTCTCATTTCAAAGGGCAAAGGAAGGTAAAATCTGAACAGCTCTGATGCATTTACCTTATTCTTGTGTCTAACAACTCTTTGATCATAGCAACAGTTTCATCGTCATCTGCATCAATAGCTGAAAAAATAATAACAGTTAGGAGCAAAACACATTCAAGACAGTTTAAAGGCTTTTCATAGGAAAGCTGTAGCTAAATAGGCTTGTGGGGCATGTATCTCTGTGAAGATGTAGAATTTTCCTTGAAGCAGTATTACCTTTGGCCCTTTACACCTTAACATCAGCATGCATATTCTCTTCACAACAGTTTTTACCTAAACGGCTTCCAAATATTCCTTAGCCACCAAGTGCATTTTGACCTTAAGATTTTGCCGATCTCTGACATACTAAACTGTTACTATTACGGTAATTTGATATGACATAGGGATGCAATGTCATAACCAGTTAACTCCATTGAGCAACCAAGACAGAATTTCTCCCTACAATATCAACACTCTCAACTATTCTCTACTTCCTAAGGTGCTCAGACAAGGAGAATTTGTTCAATAATCAATACCTTCTTTAGTTGGTGATCACTTCCTTTACTCTCCTGACCTTAATGAGTGATCAGGGATGATTATGTAAGAAGAAATTACACACTAGTCACTCTCAGGTTAAATGCAACCAGTGGGCTGAAAAGACTACACAGTACATTTTTCAAAATGAATGTGTTTTGCATGACTCAAAATTTAACCTGAACAAGTGAACTTCACAGTTACTAGTGAATGAGATAGCTTTGCTCAAGAGCGAACAAAGCTAGTGGTAATCAACTTTCCTGTAGTTGCATGACTGTTCATAGAAAATTCACCTATATTAATTGCAAGCTCATTACATTAATGACAGAAAAATAATAGCAATTTTCATGCACATGCATCAGCCCTACCTGTATCACTTGCTGGCTGGTCTTCAGTAAGAATGGGAACATTGCTTGCAAAAAAGTCCATTATGGAGGCAAATATGTCAGGTTTCAACACAGGCCAGTCAACTTCATCATCTGTCTGCAATTGAAAACTAAAAAAAATGTAAACTGCAGCAGAACGCAATAATTCTTACCTCACACGACTAGATTAATTTCAAATTGTCACATACACATTTTGAAAGCAATTAAGTCTGTGATTTTACAGCTTCTGTTCAGGTTGAGTCCATAAATGGTTCTCTCTTCAATTGCAAGGAGTGAGTTTTAAGTCTCTTATCATTGTTGCATGACTTGGCCAGGCAGTGAGGACATGTTTACCATTTTTTTTCCAATCTTATTTTTGAGTCTGGTTTAAGTCATAAAAACAATTAGCCCACTAACCTTTGTAACTGTGATGAAGTCTGGTCCAAACATAACTCCAGTCACACCGTCTATTCTAAATAAATTTCTGCAAACAAAATAAATTGAATGGAAATATCCATTGTTACATTCCTGGCATACATGACTTTGTTCTATATGACTTCGTTCTGCTGCATTTCAGTCACTGAATTGCATGGACTAAAGGTGCACAGTCAAGTCAAAATGAGATACAGATTCTCAAAGAACAGCATAAAACCCTTTACAGCATCAATATGCACATTCTCTATACTGTTCTCTATATATTTCCAAACAGGCTTACCAGGAGAATTTGTCTAACAATCAAGAGCATTAATTATTGATCATTTCCTTTATTCTTGTAACCTTAATGTGTAATTCAGGGATGATGTTGTAAAGGGAAATTATTTGCTAGGTATCCCAAGGGGTCAAGGGGGTTAAACATCTCATTTGGTGTGCTATTTATTTGTTTGTAAACATAGGCTGCCAATGAGTAACTCTTGGATAAAGTTGAAACTATTTGGAATTACTTTGAACTGCTGGGATGATGCTAGGTGAATAGTCAGAATTCACATTTTGGCTATCTCTCAGTACAAAATACAGACTGCAGACTGCTGGCCAGGTACAAAGTGCAGACCAGGTACAAAATGCAGACTGCAGACTACAGACTGAGTACAAAACGTAGACTGGAAATTAAAATTATTTTTTTTGTCTTCTATATTATAACATGTCATCTTAGAACTCACAGTGTCATGCACTCCCATTTCCATGATCATCTTTCACAATCATTTGCACTATTGTGGAATATTCCTTACCTGTTTCTTTGTATATTTTGTTTTTAGCCAAGTCTCTGGTGTATTTCGTTTTTAACAAAGTAGCCACAATCATTCTCACATAGAATTTCAAGCCTAATTCCTATAGTCTTCTCATTTTGCACGCAAGATGTCAATATTGAAACAAATGACTGCTTTTGTACGTGGTACACACTCTTCAACTTTTATACTGATATGTACACATTTTCATTTTATTGACAAAAATATAGACTGAGACCAAAACTGTCTCTTGAACTTGATATATTTTCAACATTCAAGGGTGTACACACACTGACTTTCACATAATGATATGGTCACCAAACAGATGAGAGGTAAAATCACCAGGAAAGTAAACAAGTTCCAATCATGAAAACAACACTTTGCTTGCCCTGGTAAAAATTTGCCACTTACTCCTTTTAGCTTCTCACAGTATAAATACTAAGAGCTTACCTGGATGCTTTGTTAAAAACAAAATAAACCTAGGAACGGCAAGGAATATTCTGCAAATTATGATGCATATAATGGTAGAAGAACAATTGCATTTAGTGTCTTCACTAATAGTCACACCTTTACTCTTTCAAGAGCTTTCACTCAGTTACACAAGAACTGACTGTGAAAAGTATTAATCAAAACTCCCTCAAAGAAAAGTCAAGTTATATTTTAACGTCACAACATTATTTTGGAAGTCGATAGAAGCATTACAGTATAACTTGGTAAGGTTGATATCAATTGGTCTGCTGTTGACATATCGATTTGTTTACACCCAAGAAAGTGACAAATTTGCAAATTTGTAAGTGACAAATCTGTCCACTCACAATGGTCATTTCATGATTCACATTCCATGACTAAAAACTAAGTACAGCAAAGGTTCCAATAAGACATAACTGTTATGTGTACCTTGCTAAAGGTGAACAATATGCAGAGTGTGCACTGGTAAAGTTAACTGTGCCAGACTCTAAGACCTGGACTCCAGGAACAAATTTCAAACTGTTAGGGTTTGGTGTTTCTTGTACCTGTATAAACATTGTTCTCACACTGGCTGTCAAAATATAATAATTGCGCGTGATGAATAAGCAAATCGGAAAGAGTACCATATAAACCCATACATTAATTATGCATTCCACTTCTTTGTCTTTCAAGACAAAACTTTAAAAACAAAGTCTACTAGTCTGAATGCATAATTAATGTATGGGGTTATATCGCACTCTTGCCAGCAAATCAGTTATCATAAGACCTGGAATGGGTTGTTCAAACCCAGGGTTAGTGTAAAATCTTACCCCCAATCTGAAAACTTTAAAAAAATATTCGTGGGGAGGGGGGCTGGGGGGAGGGTGAACAAAAAATGAAATGTTCCCAGTATAAGCACAGGTGGCCCAAGCTCTCTTTGAGAACCACACAAGGAACACAATTTGCATATTGATTTATAAGGATTTGTATGGGATTTTCTATAAGATAGCCATAGAGATAGTTAAAAGTGAAAACATTAAATAAAAATGGCTTACCTTATTCCATACGTGTGTTGCTTGCTCCTGGTGTCGTCATTTTACCGATTTCACTTGATTTAATCGGTTTTTTTTAATCCTGGTTTTCTCTTATTAAAGAGAAGACAAAGCTGAACACTTCTGTCCAGACAGCCTCCCGAACGAAGTAAAAAATCCTGAGCTAAAATGTTCCCACGGCCACAAATCCACCGCAGAATTCAAGGGCAAAGGTTGAGCTTTCATTTTGATTCTCTAGCCACATAATCTCAGCCCTGCAATCCAAGCCAGGTGGCTGTTCGTGTCCTCAGTGAAACGTTAAAACGTTTGTAGACATCCGAGTCCTTTTTAAACAAGAGACAACGACCGGTGCAATTGGCTTAGTAACCTCGTCAAGTTGGCAAACCAAGACTGGCGGGGGTACTAGACCTCAACTTGTCAACAAAACTTCTTGTAAAACCTGGGGTCCCCTCAGGTTTAGTACCCCGCGAGTCTTGGTTTGCCAACATAATGAGGTAACCAAGCCAATTTCAACGGTCATTGTGTCGTGTTTAAAAAGGACTCGGATGTCTACAAACGTTTTAACGTTTCACTGAGGACACGAACAGCCGCCTGGTGTTGATCGCAGGGCTGAGATTGTGTGGCTAGAGAATCGAAATGAGAGGTCAACCTTTGCCCTTGGATTCTGTAGTGGATTTGTGGCCGTGGGTACATTTTAGCTCGGGATTTTTTACTTCGTTCAGGAGGCTGTCTAGACAGAAGTGTTCAGCCTTGTCTTCTCTTTAAGAAGAGAAATCCAGGATTAAAAAAAAAACTGATTAAATCAAGTGAAATCGGTAAAATAACGACACCTGGAGCAAGCAACACACGTATGGAATAAGGTAAGCCATTTCTATTTAATATTTTCACTTTTAACTATCTCTATGGCTATCTTGTAGAAAATCCCATACAAATCCTTATAAATCGATATGCAAATTGTGTTCCTTGTGTGGTTCTCAAAGTGGGCTTGGGCCGCCTGTGGTATAAGCCTTTCAATCACGTAACATGAACCCAATTTTCGTAAAACTGCGCGAGACAAAGAGTTAAACAATGTACGTAACGCAAAATTGTCATTAAAATAAGCACACAGCACTAATAATAGTCACCGTGGATCGCTCTGTTTAACCGTTTACTGTAAATATTAGAACTACTTTAACTGAGGCTACACGAATTCGAATTATCGTTGTGCAAAAAATATTTTGTTTAGGTACCTCCAGCAAACGGAATCCGTGGAAAAGACCGATTATATTGAGGAAATGTCAACAATGGAATCCCTCCACTGTAACATCTCTGCAATTGTTTGGCATTTTGAATATTTCTTCTAAACCACAGCTTGACAGCATTTCTTGAAACAGCCCAACGACCCACTAGAGTCGTCGCCATATTCGTTTTAGACTTGATCGTAACGTTGCGCATGTGTGGTATATAGCTCAGTGGTAATCTCGAGCCCAGGGTCAAATTAGCTCCTTTGTCAGCGGTATTGTCGCCAGAAAAAACTTGTTCTGGCAGACTGTCGTTCTGGCAAGTTTCAGTGGAATCAGATAAACCCCTTGCTTGTGGAGGCAACAGTTGAATAGTAGACGAATAGTTCAATGAATAACTGAAAACATACCCCAAATATATTTTCCTCTTTCTGATACACCCCACGTAATCTCTATCTAAGGGCCTGATTACATGAGCCGAGCTGGCCCGGTTAGCCGAGCTGATTTTTTTTGTTTTCACGCTTTGGCGAACACCAAAACAAAAGAAATCAGCCTGGCTAACAGGGCCAGCCCGGCTAATGTAATCAGGCCCTTACTTTCGATGCTTTCGGGTAATCGATAAAAAGGAGGAGCGCGGGCTCCGGTTTCCGAACAGCGGCTGGCAATCGAGCAAAGGGGAGAGGGTGGCGAAGAGCTTCAAAGCTGAGCTTTTACGATCAGCGAAAAAAGAAGAAAGAGCAGGAATAAACTCACACAGTGCCTTTTGTTCATCTTCTTTAAAGAGTTTCTCATTGGCTTACGTCGTGAAGAAGGTAACGCTGTATCCCTTTGAATAATTTTGGTGAGCAGTCAGACTTTCTGTCTATAGCCCTGTAGAGCTGAGTGTATGGTTGTATTTAGCCTTGTGTGTATAGGAGGATATTTTATGTAGAGTTCATACTAGTAACCTCCAAAGGTTACTAGTATAGCGGAGAAGTCAATTCGAACGCACATGAGGTACGTAACCAAAATTTCAAACGAAAATAAAGAGATCGGCGCGGTGTAAAATCACAGATGAAAAGGGCGAGGTATTGATTGAAGATAGCGTTGATATGATCGATGGTTGTAGCTGAATCTGTGTTGCTGAATTTATGTGGCTGGATTTTTGTGGTTCGAACTAAAAGAAAATATAGTCGAAACCAAACTAAGAAAATATCCCTGAGCAATGTTCACTAGCCGAGGGGGAAATTGGAACCTATTAAAAACCCCAAAACCGTAGAAAAAATCATCCAAAACCGAAACAAAAATCGACCGAAAGCGAAAACTGCATCCAAAACTGTCAAAACCGATGCATTTTCACATCCCAGTTATTAAAACCCTGATCGATGCGATATAGTGGTGACAAGTGGAGCATGCAGAGTAAACTACACTAATTTCATTACAGTATTTGTGAATGCCATGGACTTGGCATTCGTATCTTCTAGTATCTGGTTAAATTATGGGCCTTATTTCAGCTGCTCTCTCGAAGTCCAATAAGAGTGAATCGCCTTGAAACGCTCTTTTATTTCGTTTTCATTTCTTCCCCGCCATGGAACAGATGCTCATGGTAATTAGTCATGATCTTCCTCACCAATCGCGAATTTCCAATTTATCATAGGTGTAGATGATGCGTATTCTTAGTGTTTAAGGACTGTAAGTCTTCGAAGATGTATGTACAGCGTGGAAATTGGGAATGCCAAAGGCACCCCAAACTAAGAGGAGGGTTTTGGGGGCATGCTCCCCCAGAAAATTTTGAAATTTAGGGTCTTGCAAATGCCATTTTGAACTATTTCCGCGAAACCTTTTTTTATAAATAAGTGCGACACGAAATGAACTAGTTAGTTGTTTATTTTACCCACCTGTAGAGTTTTAAAGTTACGAGGGTTGTTGGCTTCCTAAAATATCTAGAAAGGTAACAGGTCTAGGAAGCCAAAGACAGTTTCTTGTCATTTATGAATTAATGAAAAGGCACTGAAAAACAAACACATGCACCAGTATAATTTGAAATTTAAAATTGGTCCTATTTTATGGTAACTGTGACAAATGCTATAAGGCAATAAAAAAAATTTTTTTTTCAGATTTCGGCTGTACGCACGGGCATATGTGCGTATATGGGTGCTACACCCCTGTATAGGATATAGCAATTAAGCTATCATAATATAAATAATGACATTGGTATGATTGACCTACCAAACACTGTTTTTATGCTTGTGCAGGCTTTTCTCTTCCTTTTTTTCTGTGCATCTAAACTTAACTTGTTTTTCTTTCTGAAATTCTCGCCGCCTTTCCCTTCTTCATAAAAAAACACAACTCATCCACAATTGCTTCTTGAGGTCCTTGACCTTCTTCCGTCGCCGGCGTGTTTGGCACGTTGGAAGACATGGTTTGCACACTGATCAACCTTGACCTAAGTGCTCCAAAGTCAAAGTCTTGGGTGTCATTCAAGATGGGTAAACCGCTACGGTATGGTCAAAGTCTTGGGCGTCCAAGACGCATAAACCCCCCTAGGGATCCCTGCAATATTTCAATTGGTTTGTCACGCATTCCACTCAATAACATTTGCGTTTAGCGGCAATTTGAGATCAGTGGAGGCGCGTGATTGCCTCTCAGAAGAGAAACTAAAACCCAAGTAGGTCAAATGGGAAAAACGGAAAACCGCATCAGATATCAAATCTGAAAACCCGTTAGTATTTTTTGCGAAAACCGAAAACTAGATGTTTAAAAACAGAAAACCCACAAAACACAATGAATACCAAAACCGATAAACCGATGTGTTTTAGCACAAAAACCAAATAACAGAGCTAAAAAATAGCCAAAACCGAAAATCCCAATTTCCCCCTCCTAGCCTAATTAACAATGAAGCGATTATATAAAGTGAGTTATAAACCGGTGTATGTACCAAAAAAAAAGGGGGGAAATATCTTAAATGTAAAATAAAGAAAACTTAGTGTGGTCTAGCTCCTAATGATTTTAGGTTACTTGCTAATAGCAGATGATTCCTGAATAGCAGAAAAAATTGGTTGTAAAGCAACTTAATTGGCCAACTCTTGAAAAAAGAAGACAAGTAGCTAGACTGGCACTGATGTACAAATGTGATACCAACCAAACTGCTACAGGTATCTCCGGCTATGTACATCCTCAGTCTTCCATAAAAACCAGATCATCTCATCCACTGAAATTCATCGCACTCCAGCCATCCTGTGACACGTACAAATTTAGCCTCTGGTTGAGAACTATCAGTTGACTGGAATAGCGTGCCACCTGATTAGGTAACATTGGATTCAACTACAAAATTTAAAGCCACCATCTCTGACTACATTTTTTCTGTGTGATGTTTACCTTTTTTGATTGATTGATTTATATATATTTAACGACTATTCACCAAAGTGGAGGTGAACAGTTGTCTTAGTATATACTAAAACAGTGGGATAATATACACTACCACCAAAAATTGATTTGAGTGATTTCTTCACTAGTCATGGATGCAAACTGGGACGAGATTTTTTCCCATTGCTTGGAGGTAAATAGCGAAGGATATTTAGAGTCTGACTAGTCAATCAGAGCACGCCTTCAATGCTATCCACTGTTTTAGTATATAAGTACTATTTAGTACTAAATATAGATATGTGTATATAACTGCAGACAGTACTGTTTTGGCCTTCTGGGCTTCATCAGTGCAGTGCTGATGCTAGGATGGAGGAGAATATAATAATATATTAATAATATATAATAATAATAATAATTTGTTATTTATATTGCATAAATTAACATGTGGATATGATCAAATGCGCATCACAACACTTTTCGGGGGACTTTGGCCGGACTGCATCAGCAGTTTACAAGGAAAGGTATTCTCCTCAGTTATTTTAAGACCTTGAGTGTTGGTCTGGCCGGGGCTCGAACCATCGACCTCGACCTCCCGCACAACAGTCCAGTGACTTTGGCCGGACTGCATCAGCAGTTTACAAACAATCGAAGGAAGATGCGCCCTCCCGCCAATTCCCCGTAAACAGGCCAGACCACATCACAGTAATCTCGTGAGTGGGTTCTTTAATGTCCCCTGCCTAACCAAATTAACTAATTACGGGATCCAGGAGACGGGACCTACGGTTTATTCGTCCTTGTCCGAGAAGACTAGAATGTCTATCCATTTCTTGATATTATAGAAAGGTAGCGCATTCTCCTCAGTTATTTTAAGACCTTGAGTGTTGGTCCGGCCAGGGCTCGAACCATCGACCTCAACCTCCCGCACAACAGTCCAGCGCTCTAACCAATTGAGCTAACCGGGAGGCGGTTAACCAATTGAGCTAACCGGGAGGAGAACCAAGAGGGTCACCCCAAACAACCCAACATTTGTGGTGTCATCTAAGCCATGCCAGAGTGCTCAAACTAGAGTAAACTAGTGAGCATGCACATTTGCTACAGCAATGACTCATCCTAGGTAGAGTGTTCAATTTGGATATGAAAGCAAAGCTTTGTATGCCAAAGAGCTATATCTAACTGCAGACAGTACTGTTTCGGCCTTCTGGGCCTCATCAGTGCAGTGCTGATGCTAGGATGGAGGAGAACCGAAAGGGTCACCCCAAACGACCCAACATTTGTGGTATCGTCCAAGCCATGCCAAAGTGCGCAAACTAGAGTAAACTAGTGAGCATGCGCATTTGCAACAGCAATGACTCATCCAAGGTAGAGGAAGAGTCATTGCTGTTATTGAGTATCCTAGGTAGAGGATGAGTCATCCTTTTATATGCGTATATATATATATTTTTCCTATTTTTATATTTCCTAGCAAGCTGTAGTGCTTAAGCTATTAGTTAGAAGCTTGGAAATATGTCTGTTACAGATGTTGCAAGATGACATATGTAAGTGTAAATGTAAGTATTGACAGCAACTTAAAGGGATGAAGTAAGAAATATAATATCTAGTGCATGTGCTTATAGATTGAAATATAAAAAATTATCATGTAATAATCATTAACCAATGAAGAAATAATAGCCCGGAACAAACATACTAGAAATGTCCACGGGCTACACGTGTATTGTGGACATAATAATTCCTCGTACATGACATACCTACTCTACAAAGACGTGCAAGAATACCGCTGAGCGTGTAATATGGTTTCATCGCCCAAACCGGAGAACATGTGATTGGGTTCGGGTAACTCATTTATACATTTATCGCAAACGAGCGTAGGTAGTTTTTAACTTTTTGATGTCAGGGTAAGTCAGATCTTGTTAGCAAAACTTCTGTTACTGAGTTCATAGCTCGTCTATCACGATTGTGCGGCGGCATTACACAGGCGTGATAGAATACTGCATTGGACCTCGTTTATGATCTTCAGGCTAGCATTCGAAATCTACTTTGCAGTGATTTGGAATCTCTGTTTAATGACAATTCCTAACTCGTATTTAACTTGTTTGTCCTTATTGCAGGGTTATAGTTCCTGAAGTTAGGGAAGGAAGAGATTCGAGCGAATTCTCGCGGTTGGCACCATTGGGACGCAAATTGATCACACCAGAAATCACGCTTTTCAGGATTAATCCTTCCTAAAGGTTTGCGAACTACTTTTGTACCGTTAGTGGTGTTAAAGTTTCAAGCCTACTGTTACTCTAGTGCACCATCCAGACTAGGCTCCCTTTCTTTTTTAAGATACTTGATGATTTCGTCTATTTCTGCGCATTTGGTTTGTTTGAGGTTCGCCATAAACCTACCCTCTGAATATCCCGAGACAGACTCAAATTATAGAGTTTTAGATAAGTCTTAATGAAAGATGAATACCAAGTGTTGATATTCTGTTGTTAAGTTCGCTGATGAGGATATTTCATCGGTTTGTTGGTTGATACAGAGGTAGTGTTCACAAAAATTTGTCTGAAACAAATCTCACGATCACTCAAGTATATAGTTGCAACCTGCTGCACAGTGATACTGAGAAAGATACACTAATAAAGGACGTACAATTTCACCGCAAGAAGTCCAAGGTTTCTGTTGTAAAGAATTAACCTCAGTTTTCAAAATATCGGCCGTTGCATACTGTTGTCATTATCGAACTTTTCGCGGCGAAACCCGCTATTTTGAACATGGGTGAAGCTCCAGAACGCTGTGTATTTCCAATTCCGTGCGGCGAGTGTGGCTGCAGTTTAGTCGCTTGTTATACTTCCTTTTCTAATGGAACTCTCACAAGGTTAAAAACCAATTATTTCTTCATGTATTTGTTCGTCTACATTTATGTTCAGGCGGTAAAATCGTATAGATATCTCGCCAACTACTAACAGCCAAAAAGTAATGTCTACACGTGTCTTACACGTGTCGTACACGTCCACGTTTGATCGAGTTTTTTGTTAACTCCTAGGTGTCTACGTGTTTGAATAAATAAATTGCTTACTTACTTACAAAGCAAAGAAATAGAAGATCTAATTATTGTTCTTAACTAAATAATTTAGAAGCTCAGATTTATAATGTTCAAGGGTGTTGGAGTTGACAATGTCCTTAGGTAAGCTGTTCCAACTTCTAGTTCTGGGAAAAAAAGAATAGAAATGAATGTTCCTAGTGGCTTTCTCTTGAATGTATCTAAAATTGTGGCTTGCATATGTTCTGAGTTGAGTGTGAGGTGCAGGTAAACAGTAGTGTCAATATCAATTTTCCCCTGACTCATCTTACATGGAAAAATTAACAGAGACATTGTTCTTCTTAGATCTAAGGTGGTCCATTCTAGCTCTTGAAGCATTTTAGTAATGCTGGTTGTAGGGTGATAGCTGTTGTTACAAAATAATACAGCTTTGCTTTGAACCATCTCAAGGGAAGATGTCCTTTTGGAGATGAGGGTCTCAAGCCTCACAAGCATATTCCAGCTTTGGGCACACAATTTCTTTAACTTTCTTGGGACAGTTCCAGAGGTTCCTTTTCATCATTCCCTAGACCATACTCACTCAACCAATAAACTTTTATTAGCTGTTGTTGGTCTAGTCACTGAGACTTGAATAGTGTGATGTTACATATTGTAAACAAATTTACACATAGTGTAATCTTGTCATAGTTTTGTTTTAAAATGATATCACATGAAGTGGAAAATCTAAGTACTGTATTACTTTGCAGTTATTGTTTCAATTAGTGATGGACTAGAGACTCAACTCAAGCATGATGTTGCATATAGTAAACAAACTACTACAATTTGTGTTTCAATGTCAAAATGGCAGAAAAGGTCTAGCATGTGAGACATAATGCTGTGGTTTGTGGCATTTTTTCACTTATCTGCTTAGCTGAAGTGATGTTTTTCCTTGCATAAATAGTAATTTTTTTTAATCTTGCAAAATGATTTTAAAATATGGCAGGAAAATTTCAATAGATCATTGAATCTTTTTTTCCTGAGATTAGCTTTGCAAAATTTCATGGTATTGTTTTGCATCAATGGGGTTAGAAAATACTGGAAGAAAAGTTCTCTTATTGTCTTTATTTTTTCTGGAAGTGGCAGCTTCTTGTTACTGACTCTACAAATGTGGGGGCCTCCAAGCTCATTGGACTTGCTGGAACATGTGCAGTACTAATTGAATAAAATAATCATGACTGCAACATTCTTTTTGTGATGTTATGAAATTGTCATGACAAAAACATATCTGACTAATCAGAGTCTGTTTCCCACACACTGAAAGATGATATCATTCAGCTCTTTAAAAACTCTTAAAATTTAAGATAAAAAAGTAAATACCAACCTTGTTCTCTTTGCTGTGAAAACCACTCCATCACTTGCTGGTCTAGTTTGGGATATTTCGGAGTGAAACAGCCCATCACACGTTTTGCAGACATCTTCAGCTCACCAGTAAGAATAGTCGTCTGGTCTCTTCTCCAGCGTCATACCATGGACTCGCTTGGTCCATATTCTCAAGCGATTTCCAAGTTGTTTTCTTCAGCTTCTGCACTAACTTTTATCTTGAAAGCCATACGATACGAGGAGCAGTGTGCTTTAGGTATGATGATAAAACGTAATGGCGATGAAAGGGGTACTCGATTGATAGATACTTTAAAACATTTAACTGAGATTGTTGTTGTGGTTGATCTGTGTTCACATGGTAGTATTTATACATGTCGTTGGATCAATTAATATTCATATCTCCATTGGTTCTCTTTTTTTCTTTTGTGTTTATTGTAATTTATTAGGTTTTGTGTTTAGTGAGTCAATTTCTTATGTTTTCTGGAAGGTTCGCTTGCTCAAATGGCCAGTTACAATCAATAATTTTGCTCTCAGCTTATAGCTGATGGTTTTACTTTTTTTGGGCAGCTTGAGTCTAGTGGAAAGACCCTGGCTTTCAGGCTCTCAGCTTATAGCCAAGATCGGCTTATAGGTGAAGAAATACGGTAACTCACAGACCATCCTCTTCAATCTACAACTCGTGCAACAACCATGCTTCTCTTGAACAACCGACCATGTGCTGTGGGCAGTGGTATTATTCCTATAAAGAAACAAACTCTACTTCTAACTATCTGCATTAGTGTTAGATGATCTAACCTTGAGAAATACGTAACTGACAACAAAATGAAGTAATTAATAAACGCCACAGCATATTATTCTTAACTTTTGACTGTAATACAGAAATACATGCAGAGCTGGACATTGCAGTTACTTCTAACCAAGGGGCACATTGATATTAAACTGTCATTAATTACACACACAATCTGATCATATAACCATAAAGCTTATACACCAAAGAGGTGAGAAATCTACAAAATGAAATGAAAACATGATATGGACAAGTTCAAATCTTAAGAACACACACCAGAGGAACTGCACTGGACTCTGGTCGAAGTTGTAGAAGTAAAAGATTCACTATTTGAGTCACAAGCTGTGGTGCTGAATGTGGTGACAGAGCACATTTAAGAATGTGAAATGCTGAGAATTTATCAGTGCCATCATTAGCTAGGTCTATGTCTTGCAACCATTCATCAATGTTTCTGACGTGTAAGTCCGCTCTGGTTCAGATTCCAAAGCATCTTGTAATGGGCATAAGAACAGCAGAATACAGGTCAAGAGAGTGGAAGGCGTACGAACGGGCACGAGAGAGAAAGAAGAGACGTGACAACTGGTTTAGAAAGGGTAGTTATGAAACCGTGATTTTCGTACAAGCAACACCTGGTTCCCAGATTAAACGCAGGTACACAAGAGAGATCAAAGCCACAGAGTTTAAGATCAAAGTTGTTGAGCAATCTGGAACAACCCTTAAAGCCATGCTCCAAAAATCAGACCCTTTCAAACAGAGGCGATGCATCAATGCTGACTGCCTTCTCTGCCAGACTGACGGAAAGGGGTCATGCCGAAGTACGGGTGTTACATATGAGTTGGTTTGCCGTGTTTGTAAATCGAAATATGTGGGAGAGACATCCAGAAGTGCGTATACTCGTTGTAGAGAACACTGCCATGCTTTAGAACGGCGAGAAGGGAGCTCTGTTCTGTGGAGACATTGTTGTGAAAGGCATGGTGGAAATGAAGTGGGCTTTGTAATGAATGTAACGGGGGTTTTTCAGGATGATGCAATGTTGAGGCAGATAACGGAGTCTGTACTGATAAATAAGGTTGAAGAGGGCAAGTTAATGAATTCCAAAAGCGAGTGGAATTATGTCAACGTGCCTAGGGCAGTTATGGCAATGTGACAGTTCTAGAGACTTGGTTCCGAGCGGCTACTTTTTGTGTGTTACTACACGACATGTGCGTTTTTTCAAAAATTTTTCAAAAACATTTTTAGTTTTTGTTTGTCATCAACTGACGAGGTCGTAGACGAAACTAGTTTTGAAGTTTTCGCAGTAGTGTGTTGAAAGTAGAAGTTAGTTGGACTGTTTTTTCACTTACATGGTTTATATGGCGAAAAATATAATACAAAAAAATCTAAGAGAATATTTATAAATCAAGGTGAATTAAAGAATGGAAAAAAAAATAAGGAAGTTTACATGCAAAATGTAAAAAATGTAACTAGGAATGTAAACGGGAATGCCACACTAACAACACGGTTTGAAAATACTGGAAGGAAAGTTCTCTTATCTTCTCCAGGTTTCTGGAGTTGGCAGCTTCTTGTTATTGACTCCACCAAACTTGGAGCCTTTGAGCTCCCAGGGATGGAACGTGTTAAGTACTAATTCAACTGCAAAGCTCTTGGATGTTGATGGGTTTGATTGGAGGGCAAGGATTTCATCAGCACCAAAGCACTGTATTCTGTTCAGTGCTAGATCAACTGCTTGATCCTTCTTTGCTGGTGAAGATAT
The DNA here is from genome assembly GCF_964205215.1 of Stylophora pistillata. Classification (NCBI taxonomy): domain Eukaryota; kingdom Metazoa; phylum Cnidaria; class Anthozoa; order Scleractinia; family Pocilloporidae; genus Stylophora; species Stylophora pistillata. Next base: position 31,993,366 of record NC_142520.1, read on the forward strand.
TCATGCCATTATCACAGTAAAGGCTGTGTTTGCAATAACTGGGGGAATTACTGGCATCTGAACAGGATCTAACAAATATCTTGCTGGTCCTGCAAAGATGTAGTTGGCGTTGTCCTGACAAAATCCAACAGACTACAGGAAAGTGCTCTCTTATGCATTAGCGTACAAGAGTTGACAAACACTGGTTGGATTACCATAGGGCTGCAAATTGGGCTTGTATTGACTGGGCTTGTATTGACTGGGCTGATTGGAATTGAGTGGACAAATGGTGATGATGAATTCTGAGGTACATGTAGGATTACAAAAAGCTGGTGAAGGCAAGAGTCCACGAATTAAGATTAACAGTACCATTTGAAAGTGTAAACAAAGGTACATGTAACATCTCTATTCAATGTCTTGAGCCTTTTCTGTACTGCTGCAGTCTCCAATTTAAAGAGTTTAAAAGCTGACATTTCAAGCACTCTAGCCCTCTGTCAGAGCAAGAGGAGGAATTGTGGATTGTGTGTGTGTTTGTATGAAGAAAGTGGAGCTATGCTATTGTTAGGAACACGGTGACTAGAAAAACAAGAGTAAATTAGTAGAATGAGTAACATTAATTGATTCCTATGGGATTAAGAGTGCTGATTTGAAAGATGAACTTTTGTTTAAAAGTTTTGCGGTTGTCAGAGCTACTTAAGTGCAAGCATAGGCTGCAGACTGTCATATGCAGCTTAAAATGATTAGGTAGACTGAAGTGTCTAGTAACTGGTTTTGATGTGTCCATTTCATTCCTTTCTATGTTGCAGAGGTGTTCCTTGGAATGAGACACTAGTTTTCTTCCTGTTTTGCCAATGTAGAATGTAGAATTTGTTGGTTGATGTCGTTAGGTGTTTGGCACATAGCTCTGATGATGATTCTCATAATGTTGCATGAAAAAGATTTTTGGGGACTTTGAATTTGGTGACAATAGTGATTAGTAGAAAAAGATGCATGAAAATTGGAGCAAAAACCCTTAATAATAACTCTAGAATGAAGACAACAGCTGATGAAATTGATGTAGCTACAAAACCTAGTTTTGGTCAAAGTGAGAATGGCCATATAAGGAATACAATTAATGGTGGAAAAGGAAAAAGATAACATGATTTCCTGGTATAGCTCCTTTTGGCTTGGTACTCTACTTTTTTGATGAGATATCAAAGTTTGCAACATTGGTAATTTCATCACTGTGATGAAACCCATTGTTTCACATTGGATGGCATTTTCTCTGTTTGGTTTGAAAATGGTATTGTTATCTTGAAAATAAATCGAACTTGCATATATTTATATATTGTACCAAAGTTAACTAACAGTGCAAAAATGAAGTACTTAATGTTCATCAAGGAAAGTAATGATATGATGTAAACAATCATTGTATTAAGAATAACAGTAGCATTTGAAAATATCAACAAGGTAATATCTTAATTGAATGACCTGGTCCTTTTCTTTTTAGATAAGTAATCAAAGTTCACAATGTTGGTAATTTCATCTTTTCACTGATAAGGCTTTGTTCTCAATGCCATCATATTGGATAACAATTTCTTTGATATTGTTTGTTGTTATTCCTGCATTAATGCCAAAAGTTGGATCCAATACAACTAGGTGTTGAAGCTGCTTGGGTGGCATAGTGAACCCAAGCCTTTTGTTATTTTCATTAATGACCAATTTGAGATTCCACATAATGGAGAAATTTTCTATCAGCTAGGAAACACCACATGAAAAAGGTCTAGCTATGGAAAAAAAGTGCACTCAAAAATCCGATGTCAAAATTGACCATGAGTAGAATACAGCAGGCCTAGATGAAAGAGAAAGCTCATTCTCATAAATATCATAAATCTTTTGAGGTTCAGTTTTGTGGAATTGTCTGCCAATGATCAGTAGCACAATAAGCATGTACAATTGTGTAACATGCATCAAAAATGCAAAATTTCTACAAGTTTCTCCAAAGTCATGTTAACACTTTAATTTGCACAGTAAAAAATAAAATAATAAACAGTAAAAAAATAAATAATTATGGTTTACTTGGTTTTAGCTCTCTAGTCCGCATTTTTAGTTATACCCATAATGCCTTGCGGCCTCTTAATTTTGTAAATATCTAGTAATCTGCCCAAATTCATATTAACACTCCATAATTATCTCAGCAAATCGTTATTACTAGCAAACGATCATATAATTGAAAGTTTTTTGGCCAAGTCAGCATGTTTAGTTTTTTACCCATAATGCATTGCGACCTGTAAAATTGGGTAAAATATCTAGTAGTTTGTCCAAATTCATCTTAACTCTTTATAATTATCACAGCAAATCATCATTACTAGCAAACGATCATATAATCAATTTGTTTTTGCCAAGTCAGCAATTTTAGTTTTTACCCAGAATGCAGTGCGCATCCTAGAACTAGCACATTTTACACACTTTTGGATGACATATTGTACATTTTGAAATATCCTCATCAAAACAAAACTGATAATCAGTTAGTGTCCATCAAACAACTGTTAAGGGGGGATTCTACCTAAAAAAAGTGCATTTTTTCAAATAATTGTAGGAATTTAAGTTTTGGTCACAACTATCTAAAACTATATATCACTGGAAAGCTTATGAACTATATTTTTCAAAAAAAGGTGTTATGTCACACCTGCAGCAAATGTAACCTGACACCGGTCATTTCAATTAACAACTTGTAGTGTCTCACCTATATGTACTTGAGTAAAGATTGTTAGAAACTGTTTCAATGAAATACCAATATTTTGCTGTTATTCTAAACAATATTGAATACTTGTTGGGATGAGTGAAGGATTTCAAGAATTTTTTAAATTTGACATCACAGCACTGGTGTCAAGTTACACATCTAACACATGATCACTATTTGTTTAATCATTTCTTTAGAAAGACCTCTATGGCATTTTCCTTCACTCATCCCAAATAACTCAATTAGATCAGCAATCCCTAAAAATTTCAGGTCCATAGCTCTCATACTTCTTGAGTAATCTTTTCTCAAGTATTAAAAAATACGTTTTGAGAAAAAAAGGCCTAAAGTTACAAGATTTTAAAATTAAACACCTCCTGTATTCAAATTATGAAGTCAATGAGTAACCATAAGTTCAAATATAATTAGGATAGGCAAGAGCAAGAGTTAGAATGCCCCAGCTTCATATGAAACATCTTCTTTTTCACGAAGAGCCGCTTCTCTTTGAGTACGGATAAGCTGCAATCCCTGCCGGCGCTTCTTCTCCTTGGCCGTTGCCTGCTTATCAGCTTTCCGAAGCCTTGAATTATCTCTTAGTCGAAATGCATCCTCAGTAAATGCACCTCCAGGAATTGAAAGCCTTTCCATCAATCTTTCTCTGCTTTCTGCACCTCTGTGGAAGTGGCAGACTGCAGACGCAGCAGCACACCGGACAACTTTCACTCCATGGTGTTTATGTTTGGGACACCGGACCCAAACCATTGCGTTGATGCTTTCATTTGGGTTCTGGGTTTTTCCTCGTACACATCTTTCTAAAAGTTTACTGTCACTTAATGACACAAATGTGGGTTTTAGAGTCTCCACGAAGACTTCGGGCAAACAGTCATCTCCTTTGTAGGTACTGGTTCCTGTTGCCTGGTCCTGTTGCCATTTGCACCATGATGAATCACCTGGTGGACAGAAGCGGTGTTGTTTAGCATTGTCAGTTGAATTTACACAGTGATGGAGAATGGCTATAATATTTTTTTTCATAGCATAAACTGCAATGTCAACCTCCCGTTCAGAGGGATTTGCCTTGGTCAAGGTGTTTTGCCGGATTGCTAGGCCATAGTACCTTTGAAGCTGCTTGATCTTTCCTTCTGTAAGCCGGCCACGCCCTCCTATAGGTTTTCCATCAGCAAGTTTACCCTTACTGCATGCCTTCAAATTCATTAAATGTTTGCCCATCCTTTTCTGCACATGGCCTACACAATCCAGTTTAATAACTTCACAGTCATCATAGGCATGTTGAACAGTGTTAAAGGCCTTACTGTCCCCGTCTGACACCATCCATTTGTACCTCATGTTATGAAGTTCGATGGATCTATTCCAAAGAACAGAAGCTCCTTCTGCTTCCATAGCAGGTGAACTGCCTTCGAAGTTGATGTCACAATCTCCAGATGCAACATGCTCCCTCCTCCATTCTTCAAACTCTTCCACATTCCCTTCACATTGTGAGTTCTTTAGGGAGCACTTACGGCAAGATTTAGACATCACGTGATAGTCTAAAACTTCTCCTGTGTCAATTGAGATGACGAAAACAACACCTGTTAGTGATGTGAAACCTCTTTTGGCCCAAGTGCCATCAAAGCTAACAGCAGCATCAATTATTGTGGTGCTGTCTGAGATGCCATTTTCCTCCATGATTAGCTTTCGGAGCCTTTGGCCTGCACCTTTTAGTTCTTCTTTTGCTTCACTTTCCAGTGCTTCCAAAATTACATCAACTTGCTTGTAGTAAGCAGCTCTTGACAAACAAGGCATGTTCATTATCGCACAGAAAGAAGAGAGTCCCTCGTAGCCACTTCCAGTTTCTATTGAGTGGTAGACAGCTCTCCGGTTGACATCAAATGATTTGCCTTTCTTGGCAAGGTTGGGTGATGTCTGCCAAGGAGTACTTTCATCACAAGAATTGCAGTGAATGGAGAGATCTGACATCAGTCTATAACGGCTAGCGGTATTTTCTTCAATAGTAAGGTCTCCTATATTAAAAACATGACGGAAAAGGATGCTATTAGCTATAGTTACTGAACCAAACAGAACCACAATGTTGGAGCATTAGTTCACACCTCCATAAATGTGTACAAGTGTTGCAGTGAAGAAAGATCAGAAAAAATGATTAAACAATAATAAAACTCCTTTTCTGCAAATAATTCTAACTATCGTTTTTCTTTAGGTTCAAGGGGCTGAAAAGCATATTTATGATGTGTGATATTTTTCTCACCTTCTTCGCATTTGTGTAAAGTTGAGAGCACAGAAGAGAAGCTCTTTAGATCAACGAGCCTGTATCCTTTTTCTACCTCAGCTACCTCGAAAACTTTTTTGTTTTCATCAGAACTTGAAGAAGACTCATCTTCTGAGCTCTGGAATCTCATCTTCTTCCTTGAAGAACTAGGAAGCTGATCGCTTTCTTCGCCAAAATCTGACAGATCAGACTGATCGTGCGAAGTTCCTGGGGTCGGTTCGTTTGGTTCACTCTTCCTGTTGCAACCGCTTTTCTTCAGTAATTGCGCTTTTTTACGATCTCCTCCATGCCCCTTTCTTTTCCTAGTTTTCCTGTAAACGGTTCTTTTCTTCTTTCCAGTCATTCCAGCACAAAAGAGACAAAAGGAGTTCAATATTTCGCAATAGACCGGTTCACGCTCTTGAGTGCATGCTGGGTAATTAGGGCAAGCAAATCCAAAATGGCGGACACGCTCGGCTACACTCTTTTGCTTGATCTGAATACTTAATGAATATCGGCTTTGTTTCAGAACTGGTCGCAATTTTTAGTATTGACAGTTCAAGATAAAAGTCACAGCTACATTTTGAGCTCTGTATTTTCGATTTTAATGCGTCAAAAAATAAGATATATAATGGTTAACTACCGATGTTGTGTTGGAGGTTGTAACAACGACTCAAGATATCCAAAAAAGATAGTGAAACGGTCACATGTCGAAAATCTTCGCTGGTATTTTATTCCGAAGGATCCAAAGAAAAGAGCCCAATGGATTGCCAGCATATCCAAAGGACTTGTTGGATTCGAACCCGGCAACTACAAGACTGTTTGTTCGAATCACTTTCAATATGGAAAGCCAACGTACTCCTCACCAACTCCAACTTTGTATATGGTGCCAAGTGACTCTAACAAACCTTCACCCAAGAAAAGAAAGCTTGTGGCAAGACACGAAGTTGTCTCTACTGCTGAGGCATCCAATAACTCAAGCTTCAAAGAAGAAGGAACTCAATGCTTGATAATAAATCCTCTAACATACGGAAGTATGAAGTTTGCTGATTTAACAACAGAGCAAGATGTCCAGCGTTTCACTGGATTCCCTAACGTAGAAACATTTCAATTGATGTTTAATACACTCTTTGAAAAAGCCATGTGTATGCACTACTGGAAAGGAGACAAAGAAAGTGCTTTGAAGGACACCACCAAGCCCAGGTCAAATAATGTACAGAGAGCTCTAACCTTGGAGCAAGAGTTTTTGCTAACCATGATGCGAATCAAGCTAGGACTCTTTGTATTTGATCTGGCTTTAAGGTTCAAAGTTTCCGAGGCGACTGTCAGCTCTGTCTTTACCACTTGGGTTAAGCTGATGTCTAAAGAATTAAAGTGGATGATTTCCTGGCCAGATAGGTATTTAATTCAAAGAAATATGCCTGATATGTTTCGACGATATTACAGAAAGTGTAGAGTCATCATTGACTGCACAGAACTATTCTCTGAAACCCCATCAAGCTTAGAGAATGCGGCAATGTGTTGGTCAAATTACAAACAACACTACACGTTAAAGTTTTTGATAGGGATAACACCAAATGGCCACATATCATTTGTCTCTGAGACCTTCAGTGGGAGGTCATCTGATGTTTTTATTGTAGAAAACAGTGGTTTCTTAAACTATCTTCAGCCACATGACCAAGTTATGGCAGACAGGGGATTCAAGATTCATGACCTGTTAGCATACTACCAATGTTCTCTAACAATTCCACCCTCCAAGCATTCCAATCTCCAGATGTCAGGTGCTGATGTTAGGAACACATCACTTATTGCTAATGTACGGATTTATGTCGAGCAGGCTATCAAGCGAATTAAAGACTTTGCTATGTTAAAGCAAGAAATTCCCATTAGCATTCTTTCCCATTTGGATGACATAATCATCATTTGTGCAGCAATATGTAATATGAAAAAGCCTTTGAGTACATAGATTTCATTTCATCAATTATGTTTGCATTTTGTACCAGTCCAAAATGTTCCCATTCAATTTTCTCACAGGTTATAAGCTATGGTAGTCAAGTTTATTTACACATCTTCTAGAATACAATTCCTTTATGGAATTACACAAACATGTTTGTATATAGCTACAACAATGTTCAAACAATAACTTTGAAACTTTAGTAATACTAAATACTATAATGTTTTGGTTTCATCCGCACTATTTTGTACTATTTAGTAGTTTGTTGAGGTCATATTGCTTCCACTCTATAATTTTAATCATTATCTATTGCTTGTTCATTGCAAAATCTGCAAATGAATGTTGATTCTTGTTCAAAATTTGAGCAGGCCCAGTGAAACCATAGCATACAACATTCACACTGAACACTGTTTTCATCATCACATTCAATTTCATCTGGCTCAAGACAGGGTTTTTCACAGACAGCACAATAATAAATAGGCCTAGTACCTAGCAACACCCTAGCAACATAAGTCTTGAAAAAAATTGTTAGATTTGGTATGATATCTTGCCACAGTTTTAAATCAAACTCAATAATTTCAATATGAGCACCACTAAGTGGAGTCCAAACAACAAAAAAGGTTTTAGGACATCCTGTTAGGGCCATTTGTCCTTGTATCTGGTAATAATAACTGTGGGTTCTCTTGAGCATGATATTCCCATTCACTAATTCTAGATAAGTTGTATTGTTCCAATGCTCATCAAATTTCATGTCTGCAAGTGAGTATGGACATTTATACTCAATACAAGAATGACCACAGCAATCGCAGTGAAAAATACCATCTGGGGTAGCTCTCACAAAAGGGTAAGTTTTAGATATAAACAAGCCACAAGTCTGAAGCTTTGCATTTTTGTGTTTTTTGGATTCTTGTGCAAAGAATGATGCAGCAGCATCTCTCTCATGTTCTCTTCCCCATTTAATGGCAGGTATCATTGACAGATCGGTACAATCTAAAATTCGCTCAAGAAGAGGTGTTACTTTGCAATTTGGCTTTCTTTTTCTAAGAATTGTTTTTGTCTTTGTGTATACTTCATGAAAATGAGATGCAGTTATTCTACCTTTTCTTTGCTCTTTCCATATACTGGAGTTAGCCTGATCCCTTGTGGCCTTTTCTAATTCTTTAATGCTACTGTCATTGAAAGATAATTGTTCCAGAAATTGTCTCACTAATTCATCAGCATCTACACCATTGTTTTTAGAGGATATATCATCAGCTATAATTTGTAGTGATGGGGGAACATCATCAGAAGTTGGTGGTGCATATGAAATATGGATGACAGCATCAGGATTTATGTTTCGAAGAGAAGCTAGAAACTTTTGCTTGCTTTCTTCGGTAACAACCCTCAAGGATTCTGGCCGAGGATCAAAGTTCTGTTTTTCCTTGCTATTAATAGCATAACTTGGGTTTTCTTTGACTACCTTGTGGCTTTGGAACACCATGTCCTTTAATTTCATGGGTTGGATGTCTTTCTTGCTAGTATTATTCCACACACATGCCTTATCTGTGCAGGAAGGATCTGTGAAACCTTTCTGGTTGGCAAACTCAACTTTATATAAAAGGGCTATGACATGATTACAGCACTGACTGTATCCAGCTGTACAGCTACAATATGCCCCAAGAATTTCACCGGGAGATTTACAAATTATCCACACTTTATGAGGTTCTTCGCGAATTCTTTGAGATGGAGTGACAGATGCAAACAACAGAACTTTGTCTTGTCCATGAATTGTTTTTGAGTATACAGTGTGCACAAAACCACTTTTAAAGTATGAATACGCTTTTCTGATTTTATATTGACCAATATAGTCAGTGTCGAAAGCTTTTTTTCCAAGTATAAACGAGAATATTTGACCAATGTTTGTATGCGGCCACTTTGTTACACAGTCCTCCCAATCGACCATGGATAACGGATCCTTTATACCGCATGTGCGTAGTAGTTCTACATGTTCATTTTGTAGTGACTTGGCTTGGCTTTCGGCCGAATCTCGAATAGGCGTTTTATGTTCAAAAGCTACCAAAGCACGAGCAGCAAGATCCGAGTGTGTCCCTCCAGAGGGCAAACCTCGCTGTTTAAGATAAAACTGCAATTCCCCACATGAAAGTTCCAAAAAATCTTCGAGGTGCGTGGCCATGATCGTGTTGTTGGGATATTGAACTGTCAACGACTTTTGAGCGAGATGGCAATAACATAAAGAGCTCAAAATGTAGCTGTGACTTCTATATTGAACTATAAGTATTCAGATCGAGCAAAAGAGTGTTGTTCGTATCCGCCATTTTGGATTTGCTTGCCCTAATTACCCAGCATGCACTCAAGAGCGTGAACCGGTCTATACACTGTGACAACTTTCACACAAAAATCTCTCACTCGTCTCCAGTGTTACTCTTTCAATTTCTTATTTTCCCCTTCATGTAAGACAGCACAAGGATTCTAAGGGGCGTTTCGGGCTTGTTTGACATATTTTGAGCTCCAAACAGGCTGGTAAACAAGTAAGAAACAAAAAATGCTGTTTTGGTTGCCATGGAAACGAGATTTCTATTTAGATACCTCTTCTTTTCTAACGTAATTTCTCATTTATATTTTAAAATTTTTCGGTAAAAACGATCGTCAGTGTAAAGTCGAATAGTTGAACCTCGCATTTCTGAAGAAAACAAAAAAACAATATTTTGAGCTAATTTCAGGTAGAATCCCCCCTTAATTAATGTTACAGTGAAGCAATGATGTCTTCATGGACATCCCAGGCAACTTGAAAAACTTTTTTTCGACCTCTGCCCCTCTCTATCAGCTCTGAACAAACGTAACGAACAGTGCCAGGAAACACGACAGCGACCTTCTTTTGATCAAGCTTGTACGTCATGTCAATCAGATTGTCCCTTATAAAGAAATGTCCTTTAAGAACGGAACTCCCAGCAGGAAATGCACACCCATAATCATCAGTGACATCTTCTCTCAGTATAACAGGGCCTTCACTGGTAACTTTCAGCAGGTAATAATCATAAGAATCATCTTCGTCCGCTGCAATGGCAATGATGCTGTCTTTGCCAACTAGATCAGCAACATGGAGGTGAACAGGCTCAGCCACTGGAGTTTCACTTTGGGCTCGTGTGGTAGCCGCAGATGCCTCCCTCTGTAAGATAATCTCCTGTAAGTCATCAACCAGTTCCTTGTTCTGGCAGTCATCGAAGTTGTCAAAGAGACACTCACCACAGTAACAGGATCGTTTCCTCACTAGGACCTTGCATTGCTCTGGGGTGGTAACTATGGAGTGCAATTTTCGGATGCCCTTAACAGTTTCAAACTTGCGTCCTTCTCGATTACGTAAAATTGCATCAGGACCCTGAGATGGAACATAAAAAAAAATTCTTCTGTTTAGGCTGACTGATTTGGATCGAGATGGAAATGATGACTGCGCAGGTTTGGAGAAATGACTTGTTAGATGGTCACACAGATCTTTGGCATTGGTTATGCTTGCTGTTCCACGTACTACTGCAAGACTGGCCTGTTGTTTTACATGGGAACCAGCAGCATCTTGCTCGCCTTTCGCATGGGATGTTTCAAAGAAATTTCTTTGAATTGTGAACCCAAAGTCGGCAAGTGAACAAGACAAATCCCCAATGCAGTGCCTCGACTTGTACTGTGCTGCACAGCCATCAGTAAACTCGTGCAGTTTGGTGATGTTCAGCTGCAGGTCATCAGTGAGATACTTTGCCACTAGCAACTGGGCGTGGTGCACAGAATCAAAGTCCTGTCCTGGATCATCACTGATCACAAAGATGTGTTCCTTGATGATGATGGGTTCTTCAGCAGTGCTTTCTTTTTCATCACATGCAGGTGCATGTCGAAACAGGACAGTGATGTGAAGACTTGCCTTGTTCACGTCGAAATACTGCGATTGGATTTCATTCTGCCCTCTGCAAGAGTAGCTCTCTGAGTAGTCGTGGATGCAGACGACATGTCCAAGAGGCAAGGTTTCTAGTAGTTCATCAAGCTGCTTTCTCTGCCAAATAGCCATGAACTGGTGGTAGGGGTAGTCCTCCAGCAGCTTAATGAAATACTGGAAAAGTTCCTTGGGACATGTTTCCTTCTGCACCAGCGCAATTTTCTTTTGTGGCTCTCCAGAAGCTGTCACCTTCCCAGTGAGGACATAATCAAAGCGCTTCCACTTGGTTGTGCCTTCCTCAGACTGCTCCTCTGGAAGAAGCTTAAAGAGGTGTGTGCCACATTCTTCACACGATCGATTGATGCAGCAAAGCCTGTGGAAGTCGCTACCCTCAGGTTTAGGACATAGTGACATTTCCACAGCTTCATTTAAAGAGACCAATGGTATATCAAGGGTAGGATTTTCATTCAGTGCACTTTTTCGAAACTTGAGACATTCATTGAATACAATCCGTGCTTCCTCATGTTTGCGACATAAACAAGACCTTCTGTCACGCTCCTTTGCCCCTTTAACAAAATATGGCTTTAGGCCCTCAAATTTTCTTTGAGAGATTTTAACATCGGGGTTGGCTGCACGAAAATTAAAGTAGACTTCACTTTGAGTCTGCTCCAGCACATGTTTGGGGTGCTCAATGTATAGTTTTGGGCCAATTCGTTTCCTGATGATATCCTTCTTGTCTCCTGTTGGTCTACTAGCCTCAAAAGTCCAATACAGGCAGACAGAGTTTTTCACTTCCTCAGAAAGTGCATCCACTCTGGGTTTCCTCTTCGTAAGTAGCCAACTCGGTTCATCTCCCTTAAGGACCTCACACCTGCGCTTTATTCCACGACTAACTGAACGTCTATCTAGAGAAACAAGCTTTGAAACAGTTGAAGTTAGCCTCTTTTCTTTCACTGTTTCTCCAAACGCGAGTGATTTGATTGCCCCAAATGCAGAGCGGCTTTCATTTTTATTGTTGCGCTTCAAATGCTTAATTCCACTAGTTAAGTCAGTCGTGATGGCTCTCAAAGCTTCCATTTCTTTTTCTTCTTCTGGTGATTTTATCAGACCTTTTTTCTCCAGTGCCTTTCTTGTTTGTGGACTTCGGACAAGCTTTTCTACAACTTCTAATTTTTTATTTGGTGTTGCCGGAAGCACTTTTCTTGTTTTGTCCACTGCTCGCTTTTTTGCCATCCGACTTTTGAACACGGCCATGTCCGGAGTTTCAACAGGATATGTTTCGTCTGTTTCAACTACCATTTCAGCAGCCTTTTTCTTATCCCGGTATTTCTTTGACCTTTCTCTGCTTTGGGCTCTCTTTTTTTCTACTTCCTCTGCTTTGTTTTGTCGAAATTTGCGAACTCTAGCTGTGCTTTTTCCATTCCCGTCTTTTGTAATTTTCCGCGATTGAGCACGTGTTTTCGAGGCCGTGGCTTTTTGTTGCTTTCTTCCCACAGCTTTCTGTATTAGCTCCTTTCTGTTTTTTTCGTAGTGGGCTTTTTTGATAGCTTTTTTCTTCTCCTTTTTTTCTTCTCTCCACCTTCTCATTAGTTCTGCTTTATTCTCACGCTCCATTGAAAATCGTCTCGCGTAAACTCACCTGGCGACCCGAGGGACATGCTTTGAAAAACACTTGTTCTTCTGCACGTGTCACGGCTATTTTCGGAGTTATTACATAACAAAAAGTTTCTGGAACCTTCTCGGGAGGTTACCAAGGCCCCATGTTGTTGTTTTCACGAAGGAATCGTTCAAAGTCATGGCGAAGTTTTCACGCTTTTTCGCTGCCTTTCGGTCCTTTCGCGCGAGAAAATCCTACATGTAATATGAAATTCATGAAGAAGCGTTTCATAAGGCTTGGGATTTCGAAAAACTCTTCTTGTGAGCTACCTACTTTATATTTTAACGTGGAAATGCTCGTGAACATTCGTTTTGAGATGAGAATCAAATGTGGCGGCAATCGGAAGGTTTCGGATGCATTCCGCGCATTTGGGAAGACGTTGACTTTGTGTGTTGTTTTGAATGGCGCATCAAATCATAGAGCGTTTCAAACGGCTTGGGATTCAGTCTTTTTCTTACTGCGTTGGAGCGAATGGCCCTAGATTGTTCATATTTTCAGGAAAGAGTCCTTAGAAAGTGAGAATGCCGTCAGGGTTACTATTTTTATTGATCGCCTCATTTTGTAACTTGTCTGGGAACCGAAATTTCAACTGCAGAAGCTGAGAGCAGTATCGTGACGCCATAACTATGAGGTACTTTTTTAGAATTTTAACCATACAGATCCTAGTTTTAGAAAATTTTAGTTATTAGGTTGAAAGTACGTTTGGTCTTTGTAATTATAAGATTTTTTTCAAAACAGAAATGCGTGTTTTGATATAGATATTCATAATCAAACAACGTTCCATCTGTGTAAATGTTACGCGTGACGGCCATATTTTTAATCAATTTTGTAGAACAAAAATTTCATAAAAAATAAGAGTGCAGTGAATTTTCACGAAACTTTGCGTATTTATTGACAAACATGTTACCTTTATTGGTGTGAAATCTTACAAACGTACCACTCATAATAAAGAAGATATTTGGGAAAACGTTTGTGTCACTCTGATTGTTCACGTGTATTGTGCTACTGATCCAATTGAATGTTGTAACATGCATAGTGTGAAAAGTTTCTCCAGGTCAATTAAAAAGCTTCCTTTGGTTAGGAACATTGACTTTTCTAATTTATTCTCTAAAAGATAGCTCCTCCCTAAAAAAGCGTTTTTAGTTCTATAATATCAACAATATTTAACAACAACATTGACTTAATTTTTTAAAATTAAAGAAATAATGCTGTTTGTAGCCCGCAGTTAGCAAAGCTATTCTAGGTGGGCTACCTAAACAGACACTGTACAGGCTCTCACATACATACACACACACACACACACAGGGTGTAACTTACTTTTAAAAGGCGTTTTCCTTAGCTTATGGGGGGGATGCCATTCCATATTTTATTAGCTAGATAATATGATCAATTATTAATCTAAACAATATCTTATGTTTACACAGAAGTCTTATACACGACCCCACAAGCTGCATAGCTTCATACTCATCATGTTTAAATAAAGGTTTTACTTACATATCATCGATAACATTTAAGTAAATTTGATCTTGTTATTTCAGCAAATTCAGTTTTTAACTTGTCTCTCCAAATAATCTCCTCACCTTTGCATATTGTTTTAATGGCTGAAAAGTTTTTCTTAAAATAGTTCAGTGGCAAGTTTACATTGCAAAAGTCGTGGATAATCCAAGACAAGTTTGTGAAATTTCGTCAAAAAGAAAGCATGCAACCTTGAAATGTCGAGGCTGTTTTGCAACATCGAAGAAAATGCTGGACCATACAAGTCTTCAGAGATTGAAAGCAATTCACCTTGTAAGGAGGAATAAAACAAAAATGTCTCTGTGTGCATTGCCAATAGCTTTTGACAGCTGATTTATGGATGCAACACACTCTGCTGGTTTATTTCTTTTGATTTCTTCTTCAATGCTGAAAAAAGTCTATTTTCCTTTCTTCACTCACTGAAGAGTACAAGGCGAATTTGATGAGAGAAATCTCATTTGGGCGACTTGTAACTTCTGTTTTTGGATGAAGCTCTGGAAAGTTATAAACCGTTTGGACGATCTCATTTTTTAAAAAATCCTCAGTATGTGGGAATCTTGTGACAATCCTTGGTGCAAAAGTCTCAAGATAATGGGAAAATTTTGTGAAACGTTTCTTGTTCATGTTCTTACCACGTCTGTGACAACTGGTATGAAAATGTGACAAAATTTGTCTGCGGACAAATTTTCATTGGTGGACGATTTCTATAACAACCCTGACCTCTTTGCTCAGGCTTTTGAAAACATACAGGTGAATTTTAAGAAATAATTTGAATTTGTCATGTTTCATCAATAATCAAATTTCTTTCACAAATAATTTTTTCTGCTCTCATCTCCTCTTAATGAAAGTCCGGATTATCTATTGCATATTTAATAGGGGAAGAGCTTGATTTTTCACAATCTTTTGCGGTTTCTGATTGGTTGATATGCTTTGTGAAAACCTGTTTCATCACTCACTTAAACCTTTCGTCTTTCGTCCAAAGGACAATAGCCAAACATTTCTTTTGATTCTTTGCTTGAAATCTTGTTTCTGTATTTTAATAATAATAATAATAATAATAATAATAATAATAATAATAATAATAATAATAATAACAATAATAGTGTCTTTATTGTTCAAAAGATAAAATTACATATCTTATGTTACATTAAAAAAGGATGTAAATGAGCTTAGGTGTATCTAAATAAGATAAGTATTATACATAGAGACAAATACGAAAATCAAATACAAGAAGTACACTTTTACAAAGCTACATTGTACTTAAAAAAAATACTATTAAAAAAGGTATTCTTAAAACGGTTCGTGCAAAAGGTGGGCATTGCAGGGGATTTATTTCTTAGATTATATCTCGTAGTCTTGGTTTCAGGGAAGTAGGTTCTAAGAGGGTGGTTAAGGATAGTAGAAACCTTGCTACAAATTTTGTGATCTTGCACATTAAGTAAGTCACCTATCACTAATTTCTTAGATATGTAACTACGTTTAAAAAAACGATCTAAAAACTGCTTGGCTATAGTTAGCTCTGGCTCAGAGGCCCCATACACAGATAGAGCATAAGTAATATTAGGTTAGACAATGGAGCCTTCCACAGCCTTTGGCAATTTCTCTGTGTCAGAAAATCAGGGTCCGAAAAGAAAAGCATGTGCAAGCTGTTCAAAGTTCGCAGTAACAAGGTTCTAAAGAGCATGCGTGTCGTGTGTCACACATAACGTCCCCATGTGACATCTGAACTCTTTTGAGTGCATTGGAATTAAATTTTTGTTTTCCATTTTTTTATATTTTAAATTATAAAAATATCAGAAAGTCAAGAAAAAGAGTTTGAAAGAATAAAAGGATTGGAAATTGAAGAAGAAAAACTTGTCTGTAAATTTAAAAATCCAGCTAGAAAAATAATAACAGAAACAGTGAAAAAATAAAACCATTCAAATGGACTTTTGATGACAATAATCTTCTAAGTGAGGAAGAAAAGAAGGAAGTTGACAAGAGACTTGGAAAAATATATGCATGCTACACATAAAGGAGTTATTTTTTGGATATGTGGGTTGGAATGGGACACTTAGTAACTGATGCTGTTGTCTAAATAATTGTTGGCAATAATAAACTGCATTCATTTGGTATTGTACTTCCTGCACTCTTCTCCACAGCCCTAATTTGAACTTGTTATGCAACGCTCTCTCTCCATTGTTGCATGATGAGACAAAACAACAACCTGCTCGCAGGGTTTTCCTTTTCAAATAAAGTTTAAGTCGATAAAAGTAAAGCAGGCGGAGACAATTTGGGCACGTAGCGCTCAACATGAGCACCGAAGGCGCGAACTTCTAGGGGGGTCCGGGGGCATGCCCCCCCCCCCGGAAAATTTTGAAAAACTAAGTGCTCTGAGACGCAATCTGGTGCATTTTGGTTGCCCAAATGAAGCAGATGAACAGGCTTCACAAACACAAGAAATGACAACGTATTTAATAAAATGCAGCCCTTTTCTGTTACATCATATGAAATTTTGCAACAAAAATACGAATATGACCTATTTGATTCATCAATCACATAAATCTTTTGAGATATTTTAGCTAATAATTATCTAATAAAGCAGTCAGATAATTCAAGGCGAGAGTGGGGCATGGCTAAAACTCATCCTCAGAAACAGAGTCAAGGCCTGAATCTTCGTCTGATATGTTTTGTTCTGTGCAGTCTTCACCAGCCAAACCTAAGCTCTCTGCGACTATCATCTCTGCTTCTTGTTCTTTACTCTGTTCTTCTTCCTCCGCCTCCTTATTCAAGTCAATTACTATGTCAGTTTGGGTTGCAGCAGAGAAAAAGGCAGCACGTGGTAGTTCCGCATTCTCCTTTGGGGGTTGTCGTGGCTGGTTCACTCATTTCAATTTGTACCTTGATTTGTCATTCAGCCAATGCTGTGAAGAAAGATAGCATATCTAAATGGAAGACGCTACATCAACAGCTAAAGGGAAAGTGACAATTTAATGAGCCTGTACCTTTGTAGCATCTTGAATTATGCTGTCTGCGTCAGCCAAGGTTGGTCCATTAATGGAAACTTGTAGGAGAACATTCAACATGTCATCCTTAAGCAAGCTTCGTAGCCTAAAATAAGGAAATTTCATATAGGTGTCAGGAGAAATAAAGCAAAATATAATTTTATTTTATTCTACTGATAATAACAATGCTACGGCATATTACCTTGTCTTAATTCGCTTTACAGCAGAAGCCCCCCTCTCTGGCCAAGCATTTGTGACAGGGGCTGAGTAGCAAATCTCTGCGACTTCAGACAGCAGTGGGTACTGTTTCTGAGAGTGGCATAGCTGCCTCAAAGAAAACTCCATGTCCTGAGTGAGAAAACGGGAAAATGGTAGTCATTATCAATACAGTAACACGAAAGTTATACGAACATTAATACATTCTGACCACTCCTTTTAGGGCTGTGTACACTGCAAATGTTATTATCTTTCTCGTGGTTTTCAAGTTCATAAATGACCTACCCCCTGAAAGTCAATGAGATCAAATTTGAAACGATGCCATTCTGCCATGAACTGGTCCACATCATTACTGAAAAAGTGTTTGGCCAACAACATCACATCTGCCTCCCCATAGCTTTTGAAGTCCGGATGTTCCTTTCTAGATTAATACCGATAATAATAAAAGCTTCATTAGTACTGCAAACTAGCTGAGCTGATTTTCAAAGGTTAAAATTGCATTTGCATATTACTAAACTAAGTGTAACTTCATGAATTGTAACGGAAATAACCCTCTCACTTAATAGATAAAAATACATACCTAGGTATAAGCCCTGGATGGAAAACTTTAAAGGCAGAGAAGATGTCTTGACATTTGGAGAACCGCTTGTCGATGTTCTGAATCAAACTTGTCACATATTTAACTTTCAGGTTGGCCAATCTTCGCTCATCTGATTGTGTAAGCTCAATGTTAGTAGCAGACAGGGGACCATTCCTAAGATCAGCCGTGAGGTTTTTGATGAACTCTGTTTTCTTTGCTTCCTCTAGTAGCTGATTCAGTTGGGCCTTTGCGTAGCCAATGCTGCCTTTAATGTGGGCATATGACAATTCGCCTTTCTGAAAGGTCTTGCTGAGGGTACTAAGAATGGGAAGCACCTCACCAAGCAGATATAGGGTTCCTAGGAAGTAGCCTGAGTACATCTTTTTGTACAGTCCTCCAGCTGTTGCACTTTCGGATTCCAGCTCCTTTAGAGCCAAGAGGAGGGGGTAGATGCACTTCTTGACAGATTTCACTGATGCCTCAAAGCTAAGCCAGCGGGTCTTGCATGCTTTCTGGAGCTTTGTTGCCACGGCCTTTTTCCCTTTTGCACTTAGTTGTACGGTGTTGACGTTGGCTTGTATCTTGATGAAAGTCGCCATTTTCTTGGGCGAGTTTTCAAGAAGCTGCCAGACCTGCCTAAGGCAGTTGTGAACGTTGTCGATGTATTTCACATCGTCTTCTTTACTGGTATCAACAGTTGCCAAAGCTAGTCTATGACAGACGCAATGAAAGGTGAGAATTGCAGGGAAATCTCTGCGAAGAAGTCCAGCCAAGCCATTTTGTTCTCCTGTCATTACTGATGCACCATCAGTACAGACTGAGGCAAACTTTCTGGTGTCTAGGGATTTATTTTCCAAACCTTGAAGCACAGCTGCCTTTATGGTCGGAGAATTCGCACTAGAGCTTTCGCCACTCAAAAGGTTAGTTGTAAAAAGGAACTTGGTGTGTTTAGAGGCTTTCTTATCTACATACTGGATGAAGCAGATCATCTGCTCTTGAACAGCAATATCTGTAAGGTCGTCTATGAGCAGTCCAAAACATCTGGCGGCCTGAGCATCTGGCAAAAAGGAGTTACAAACCGCATCTCCCAATGCTAGCATCATTTCTTTTTGCACTCGTTGACTTCTGTGTTGGAAGTACTTGATCTCTTCACCCCCTTGCAACGCTACAAGCTCATTTAGATGGGCTGCTTTCCTATTCGATATCTCCTCTTTCATCAGGAAATATAGATTACGCATGACGCATTCAATTGTTTTTGCCTCCGCAGCTTTTCTGTTGCTGACTTCTCTCTGGAAAATACTTCCCCTCTGTGTGTGTTCAAGTTGGATAACTTCATTGTGTGTTCTACTGTTGAGATGCCCCACCAATGCCGAGGACTTGAACCTCACTGAGGGCTCTGCAGAGAATTTCTCTTGCTTATTTTGTGTAGAGTGGACATTGTGCTTCTTGCACAGGATACAATACACCCCTTCACCTTCTACAAACACAGGCCACCAGTATCCGTTTGCTGCACAGTAGGCAATGTCAGCTTTGCATAGCCATGCGTGATTAAACAGCTTTTCTTTCTTCTTGCCCTTGTTTGCTTCTAGCTGCCTGGAAATCTCTTCTCTACTGAAGGTACAACCCGCATCACAGATATCGTGGTGATGAATTCTTGATTTCTCTCCAGGAAAAGGTCTTCCAACATCTCTTGTGTAGGCATTTTAGATTGATTATCCAATGGTTTTTTGCTTACGTTTGTTACAGGCACAGCAGATGGACTTTTTTCTACTGAGGGAACTTTTTCCACATTATCTGCTGATGTGTAAGGCAACGGAGCACATCTATCATTAGAGTCAGCTTGTGGTGCATCAGACTGTGTGAGATCTGCAGATGTGGATGCATCTGATGAAAGAAAGTTACTGTTATGTTAAGATAATGAAAAGTGTAATTGTATTTATACAGTAAATAAGTGTTGTCAAAATGTTTTCTTGCCTGACACCCGTTGTTTTTTGGTGAAAAATGTCTGAATCCCGGCCTGTTTGGAACATTGTCTCTTTTGGCTCATGTTCGAGAACTACACTGTGATGTTGCACTGCAAAAGTAATGCATAATAATAATGATATCTTTACTTATATAAGAAGTCAAGGATATAATTTATCAACACCTCCAATAGGCATCGTTTTTTCTTTACAACCAAAGAGAGTCTGGAAGTTCGCTTGCAGCCTCAAAACAGACTGGGCACGACTGGTTCCAAATATGGCACGTTGATTATGCAATCGAGCACATGGCGACAAACAGCGACAAACAGCGACAAACAGCAACAAACAAAGTGGTTGTATCTTCGCCCGTTCATCCCTCAGGCAATACCGGGCACGTTACTAATAAATATTAATGTAAAACAACACTCGAATCGATCTGGAAGAATTTCACATCAAGATATTAACACAAGAATCAAACAGATCAAAGGTGAACAAAAACACGAACATCACAAAAATATTTCGCAATTTTATCCCGCACGATCGGCTTATCACTTTACTTCGGTTTATAGCTTGACCCGAGATAATATTTTTTATGCTTTCACTTGGTGAGAATAAGTAGTTCCTAGTTAAAGTATATCTGTTTAAACTAAAACAGTGAGAAGCCGAGAAGTCAAGAAGATAATTGACCTTCCAAATAGTGATTAATTATTGTCTGCGTTAAATTTATTTTGCTTCGAATTCACGAAAGCTAAATGAAGCGTATTTGAAATGAAAAGGCGACACACCTCATAAACAAAGGACCATTTTGGTTTAATAAATTGCGATGAAAGCGCTACATTTCATTAAGTGATGAATATTTATGAGAAATGCAGAAATAAAACAATTTACGTACCTTGAAGGGATGCCAGTGATGCGTGACTTGACAACGCAAACTTGCATTAATGTAAGTACACGCGTAAAAATTCCTCTTCGTTTTCGCGAGTTTCTTCGGAGGAAATATGTACTCCTCATCGATTTCCGTTTCTTGCACGTCATTGTCAGACAACATACAAAGCGTTTATTCTTTATCTAAAATATTTTAAATTATTTACCAGCAAGGATGCTTTTAGTTGCCGGCGACGGAGCCGTTCGCAGGCGGCGAAAATCGCCGGTCGCCGGCCGAAAAGGAAAACCCTGTGCTCGTAGGCTATAATAATGCTTACTGCCACCTCTTTGTCAGAGACATAGTTGTAATTATTATTCTGTTGGTAAATGATCAGAATCAGTCGTTCTGTTTGGTTTTTCTTGTGCAGGAAAATGCACAATAGGCATTACCTCACACTTTGCAATTGCCGTAAAGTAACGTGGTAGACATAGCTTGGGAACGAGGCTGAATTTTGGCATCGAGTGTTGGTCAGGCTTAAAGTGCTGGGCTGATAACCGAGCTTGTTACAGTCTAAACTTACCTTTCAAGTGAACTTAAATATATTTATTTAAAGCACAAACCAGTACTGTGAATCACTTCAGGCTATTGTTAACAAACTGTTGAAAACAACAACCCTTGGAAAAAGTAAAAGTTTATTGGCTGATTAATTAATACAGGTGTCTTACATAAATGTTAACAAATGTGACAAAATAAACTTGTAGAGGTCACTGCCACATACCTTAAATTTCAGTCAGTCAAAAAACTTGCGGTCCATAAAATGCCTTTTGTGATATATTGTTGTGAGGCAAAAAAACTTCTGAGGCTTATTATTAGATGCTAGCAGGAGGTCCTTGTAAACAAAACCATGTTCAAATGCAAATTTTTATTGAGCGACCCCACATTTCCTTTAGTGAATTAAGTATTTCCAATTGTCATGAAGGGAAAAAGGCAACAGTATTAGTCACTGTTGGACTGTAATCCTTGTTCGCTGCCACCATGTAGCAATGGTCGAAGGAATGAGAAGCCATCACGTCAACCTTCACATGTGTTCAAGATGGCCAACAACAAGAACAGCTTTATACCAGAGCAAGGCTGTGATGTAACCCATGTCACTTAAATATACTTACACATATCCCGTGATCAACTTTTAATGTTGAATCTCCAAACACAGTTCATCAGGCTGATTTTCTTTTCATTTCTCATGACGACTTCCTAGAGGAAGAAAGGTCCATAAATATGTATCAACAGTTAATGTTAAAAGCAGATTCGAGGCTGCTGGACCTCTCACCTCAAAAGATTCTTCTGTCTTTTACAAGCAATTCTAAATACTTTACACCTATTTATATCATTGACTGTACACAGTGTTTCCTAATTTCATTCATAGTGAGTGCTTTAAGAAATCAGGATTTATATGCTGTCTAACAGAAGCAATTCCTGGTTTTTTGCCACGAATGCAAAGGTTGTATTTCTTTTTCAAAATATGGATAAGGGACTTCAAATACTTAACCTACCAGTATTTGATTCTTAACTGGTTTAGAACAGATACCACAAGAAGTCTTCCATTTATCTCCAGGATTAACTTCTATGTCTCCTCCAAGTAGCAGTGACATTGCAAGCTGCAAAGGGTCATGTGATAGATAAAATGATATTTCCTTACCTGGCTGGACTCACGGTGTACTATTTCATTTACCAGCAATGCAGCAATATCCAAAGATCTCATTTGGATCCAAGTTGCTTCTGCGACACACAGGTATCTAGGTTGCTGTTTAGCATAGACTTGCTTGATTTCAGTTTCGATAACTGGCCAACAGATAGAAGTAAGAGTGGAGCCCAAAGCTGTGTGGCCGCCATAATCTAATGCAAATATGCATATCTACACACTATAGCGGGACCCAATGAAGACAACTGTAACTCAGATCTAGTCTCTTAAGTTCCACCACCTCACCAAATAGCATCAGGGATTGTGGCTAGTTTATTATCTGAGATGTCCAGGCATTTGAGTTTCTTCAGCTTAGTCAAACTAGCAGGGGATTTGGACAGCTGGTTTCCAGTCACATGAGGTTTGGTGAGATTGTTTCACCCTGGCCATGCCAACTTCTTTGGGGGAGTCCCCCCAATTTGCCATGCAAATTTTATAACAAAATGGAGTTCGCAGAAAAAAATAAAAAATGACAGCTCATTCAAATCTCAACAACAGCATATCATTTTAATCGTAATAAAATTCTCTTTTGCTCACGTGTGTTCTCAACATGGTTTTTCAAATATCACCATGGTAACAGTTGTCAGTCAACATTTCTTAAGATGCTAAATTCTCTTTCATAACTTCAGCTCAGAAGAAAATCATCATAGAAACAAAACTGGGGAAACTAATTAACCAGATTTGATCTCTAATTAACAGAGATTAAAATATGGAAAAACTAGATCTTTCGCAAACTGGTGAGTGGAAAACAATCAAGGTTTGTTGGTATTACTGACGTTACAAAATTGTCATATTACTCTTGCAGCAATGAGATACAGTTGTGGTTATTGACAGAAGTAAATTACCTTATTCACAAAGTGAAAATTTAATGTAAATGAACTATAATAGTCTTGACAAATATTTGTCACAATATTTGCCCAAATTACTGGGGGGCGGGCACGGTATTCAAGACAACATGCAATCAGATGCATTGCAATGACGTGGGCAGGTGCATTATTGCAACTCTTGCACAAAATTAAAAAGTGAATAAAGTTAAGTTTCTCTTTTCTTTGTTTTATGGTCCAGCTGTTCAAAGCTTTTTACATAGACACCCACATTGCATTTTGCACACTGTGTACAGCTCTGTTTCCTTCCCCAAGAGGTGAGGGCACTCGACCAAAGTGAGGGCATTTCAGACCTTAAACGAGGGCAGTTAGTTCAGGGTTAGGGTTTGCCTGAGCAGAGCCTGCGCAGCACAAGTGTTGTCTGTTTATGGGCCGGGCATGCTATCCCCAGGCCCAACCCTCCTCTTTTCTCATCTGGGCTTGGGACCAGTGAAGGCAGAGTTAACAAACACTACACATATGCTACACAACATTAAAATCCTTTCTCCACACTAGACAACATAGACACAACATTAAAATCTTTTCTCGATACTAGACAACATATATGCAGCTTCAAAATCCTTTCGCGATGTGGTCTGAAAGTTATCAACCACAGCATGTAGGTAGGAACAAAACAATTTCTTTTTTTCCTTTCCTTTTTTAACTGGGTTTTTTTTTTTGTTTTGGTTTTCAATTTTTTTTCCCTTGTCAGTTTTTATCATTTTTAATTGACCTGGTGTTAAGTACACCACAAATGAAACAAATTTGGTTTCTTCCCCGACAAAGGCCACAAGTCTACCTATTCCTTCTCTTTTGAGAGATATTTTTCACTTTGTTTCTAATCCGGTGGAAGCTTTTTTCCTTGTAGATTTCCTGTAGTTTTTGGGTAGAATGGAACAGATATTATCTCCGTCTTTTGAGGCACTTTTTCGAAGGGTCTCAAGGCCTTTTCAATGGCCATTGTCTCCTCTTCAGTCCACCCCACCCTTCCAGAATCGTAAGACTGTACATCAGACATTAATGGTTGAGATAAAACATACTTTGCCTTCCTTGCCAAGGGCTCTTCTATGGGCAGTTTGAAAGGATCAAGAGAAGGTTGGGACTCAACTAGATCTTGCACACGGTCAATGACTTTTTGGATCTTAAGGTCAGAGTTTGTGGCCTTCCTCAACACGGCATCTGTTTTCATCAGACACATGCTTCTTTCTTGGTGAGATTTTCTCCCTGACGTTGTCTTGAAACAGTTTGGAAACAGACTCCAGCTGGTCGGGTGTGAAGGAATCTGTTAAAGGTGGCGCTTCTCGGAGTGGTAATTAGGAATCCTTCAGCTTCTGATACCCTGCGGTTGACTCTTTCTTGGCCGGCGATCCTTTCTTTGTTGGGGAAATTTGTGTGGAGGGCTATTTGTTCCGACTCCTCAGCTGCCTCCTCAGTCAGACTATACCACTGTTTGGCCGTTTTGTCAGAGTGACAGATCAACCTCGGCAAATCCTCATTGATGGGCTGTCCTACGCGTTTGTTTAGTTTCATTTCTGTAATGATCCACTTTCCCAAGTCAGTGGCAGAGATTGCCTTGTCTGTTCTAATGCCGCTCTTGACTATAAAGATGGATATTCTTAGGCCAATGGTGCCCTTGTAATGGGAAGGGCCATGGACTTAGGGAAAATTTAGCAGCTGGGATCCTTGTCTTGTGTAACAAGTGGCCTTGGCTTTTCCACAAAAACTCTCATAAGGAACACGGTGTCTGGGTCCATGGTGATTGGTGCCGGACCATCCTCCTCCCGTTTGTGAGATGGCTTGAACATAACCTTATTCCTCTTTGTATCCCATCTTGCCTTCTCGAACATTCCTCCTGTTGCATTTTCTAAGAACCCTGGCCTGGTTCCAACAGCTCTAGTGAGTGACACTAACAACAGATGTCTTGTGGCACCATATTGCTGCAGGTTAAGTTCTTGAGCTGACTGCACTTTGTCTGCAGCAATGGTGGCTTGCCTTCCCTCCACTGCGGGCTGTGAATTCATGATCTCCTCCACATCTTGGCTTGTCAACAGGCTGTCACATACTCACTGAGGTATTTTTCCCACTTTTCCAGAGGTCTCTTGTGATGCATTGCCTCAGTCCCTTCAAACTAGTGGCCAGATTGAACAGCATGTTGTTAGTTTTGTTGTCTGTGTTAGGAAAGTGAGGACGTGGCCCTTTCTTTGTAAAAATGTTTAAAAACTTTTGAAAGCTACTGAGGTTTGATTTTAGTGTCCCTTGTTCTTTAAATTAGGTATTACCCAGTCGAGCCACACTTTGTTGCCTTCGTCTTCTGCCAAGATGACTATATCTTCCCCAGAGGGGTCAATATCCTCAAGCATAGTTCTCACTTGGCACACGTGCTGAAGGCAGTTTTTGTCTTGGTGAAATCCAGCTGCAAGAGTAAATAGGTAGTTGAAGTCAGCAAACCAAATGTGGCGCTTGGGGGATGCATGTTCTTCGTTGAAATAGTCAGTCTTGGTAGGGTACACCTTGTCCCCATCACTCGATACATCAGAGGTAGGCGCCTCCTCAGAGGCAGGACAGGCAGTTGTTTCCACTTGAGACGTTGGCAGGTTGCTGCTACCACTACCTGGCCTCTTAGGTGTGGGTGGAGCTACACTTTCGGCAATGTCTGATTCTAGGTCTTGGGCTCGTGGCATCTCTGCCTTTGATTGTTCAACATGGGAAGCATCATCCTCCAAGGTGGATCTTTTGGATGCTGGATGTGGCAGGCTTACCTCAGCAATTGGAGGTTCTGGATGTACCATTGAAAGGAGTTCCTCTTCCGTTCCAATGTAGCGTTTTGCTGCCTTAAGCCTTAATGTGTAAGCTGTGCCACCAGCCTTCATCCTATGCTTGTTCTGAAGATGCTGAGGCAGATATGCCCCAAGGTAGTTGCAGTTTGGCTGGGGCACCACCTTCTCCATCTTCCTTTGGACTTCTTGTCTGGCTTTGTTTTTATAGGAGGCCCTCTTTTTTTCTTGGGGTTAACACCCATCCAAAAGAAGCGGTCTACATCTTGTTCACTGACTTCGTTCTTTTTCAAGTGGACATTCCTCAGGTGCCGTTTGAGGTTAGGTAGACACATCCCTTCCCACTAAGCACTCTCTAGGGAGGTGGTGACTTTGGGTATTCTTCTCTTCCACCTGCGGTCCCTCATCCTCAACCTTTTCTTCCCCACTCTCCTTCTCATCCGTGTCACCTTGATATGCATCGTAACTATCATCTTGGTCTTGACTATCTCCCCGGTACTTGTCACCTCTTCCACCTTCACTATGGCTTCCTTAGTTACTCATCTGGCTAAACCTCTTGTGCTCCAATGTGTTCACCTTTAGAAACATATCTGTTGTGCTACAGATGTCGTTAATCGAGGATCTTGCCAGCCACATCTACTCCGCTTAGGCAGTTAACATGCTGCAAAGTAAAGCAAGTTGCTTAGGTCTTTTATCACTTGCTCTTTGCTTGCATCCGGGTCGAATGTACTTAAGATTGTAGAGGATTCCTTCTTCAAGACGTAAGTGTTCCAACGAGGTTTTGTCTCCCTTTTTGACATTTTCCAAAAGCTCAATCAAAGTTGAAAGTTCTTTCTCCACTTTGAAGGACAATTTCAACAAAACCCACACCAGGTGGCTTTATTATTAACTTCGCTCAAAATGACGGCAAGTTAAAGAAAATGAACAAACAGCGTGGGAAAAACTGGGTCCTCTCCCCTGGTAAAGCCATGGTCCGCCCCACGATCCTCGTCTTTTTGCTGAGCAAACCTGTCAAAGAAAAAAGAAGTGACAATCAGGAAAGGTGAGGGTGGGAGCATTATTATATTTCGTCTCCATTTACTCGTGCAGTTCATCTTATACTACAAGGCTATGGGTCTTGCATAATCTCCGACGACAGATGCTTTCATGAATCACCCTGGTTGGAGCACAGTAATTAGCGAGTATTAATCTGACACTTCTGGCTGGTATCATTTGCTAGTGCTAACCGAGTTTGATCTTTGTTTTTTAGCCTTATTACTTGGTTGCCCACCCAGAGGCAGAGCCCTTTCTTCCATGCATATTACCTTGACTGTCGCACTGCTGACAGAGAAAGCCCTTCTACTCATTCTCCTGGCAACGCCTGTGGAATCCGTGGAGGTGATGGCTTCTGCTGTTGTGTCGGCCCCACCGCCGTCTCCGTGGGACGAGAAGTCACTCTGCCGCCCAGGTTGGCAACTTAGCTGCACGGGAAGTTTGCAGAGCAATCTGTCTGTCTCTCGGGAGGATTGGCATTGCAATATAACAATGTCACCGCAGTATAAAAATGCTAGTTCTAAGCCTATGATAGACTGAGAACTGTCCTGCCAAAAGATGGATCATGGGCAGGCTTGTAATAAAACCTCTGAAAGGTGTTATCACTTGAGGAGTCAGCCATTCTTAGAATGTCACTGACTGACAAACCCACTCTTGCCGCAGTAGAAGAAGCAGCCCCTCTAGTGTAGTGAGCTTTAAAAATATTAGCATCAATACCTGATTTAACTAAGAGATCTTTGATCCAATCTGCTAAAGTTGGAGACGTAATTGGTTATTTAGGCGTAACCGTGCACTCAACCCTTCATGTGTATCCCAATGCTTGAATGGATAAAGTTGCATGTGTGCTCCTATAGGATTTGGCCATTAATTTACTATTTCTACCACCTCGTTTTCTATTTCCTCGGAAAAGTTTCTATACCGTTTTTTAGATTCTGGGTTGTCGGGTTCCATGGAAGGTATTTACTTTTCAAATCGACTTAAAAAAATCGAAAATAATGCACCTCAAAGTAATGAAGTGTATTCGAGATGATTTCATATCACCCCTTATAGAAAGAAAGGAATGCAGACGGGACATGGTGGTTGTCACGAGCAGGGGTCTCCTGGCTCCACGTGCGGCCAAAATTGACCAGCTTTCAGGGCACAACTCTGACCAGTCACAGGCAGTGCCACAGTTGAGAAAGAGGCTTGCCATCTTCTCAGCCAGCAGTTTTACGGCGCGGATCTCTAATTAGCTGGTTAGTGGCCTCTTTTCCCTGCCTCCAGATTGACTTTCCAAGTGCGTCCTCCACCTCCCACTGTGTTGGCCATGGCAGTTTGTATTTCCTGTTAGGACAGACGACAAAGGGGAAACGAGGTTGACGATACATTTCCAGTACGCCAGGCAAACAAGTGACACAACAGGTTTACATTCACTGATCAGATCATCACTGTAAGTTTACCTCTTGGCGAAGTGGCTAGTGGTCTCTGAAGAAATTTGAGATGGCCTGCCACATTTCCTCGTCTGTAAAATCCTCCATTCGGAGACCTGGCACCAACCGGTCCCTTATGCTCCAGCGATTCTTCGCCTCTCCTTGCACTGTCTGCTCTTTGCCTTGCCTGTGTGCTCGTTGCTCCTGCAACTGCGGTCATTTAAAAAAAAAACAACAAAAGGCAGGAGTTAACTAGTGACCTGCGCGAGTTCATTATTCACACCCAAGCATAGCTGGACGAAAAGTTATGCAAGATATTTGATCTCTACAAGTAGTAGTAGTAATAATAACAATAATAAACAACAGCTAATAGGGTGAGTTTTCTCTCATTTTCTCAGACGACGGATGCTTTCATGAAACACCCTGGTTTGAGCACAGTAATAAGGGAGTATTAATTTGACACTTCTGGCTGGTATCATTTGCTAGTGCTCACCGAGTTTGGTCTTTGTTTTTTAGCCTTATTACTTGGTTGCCCACCCTGAGGCAGCGCCCTTTCTTCCATGCATATTGCCTTGGCTGTCGCACTGCTGACAGAGAAAGCCCTTCTATTCATTCTCCTGGCAACACCTGTGGCATCCGTGGAGGTGATGGCTTCTGCTGTTGTTGGCCCCACCGCCGTCTCCGTGGAACAGAGACGGCGGTGGGGCCAACACATGACACTCTGCCGACACTATCAAGGGTTCATTGGTGTCGTCCTCCTCATTGCTAGCGCTGGATCCCGCTGCGGGGGATGACTCATCGCCCTCTCTCCAACCTCGCTTCAGGCTTGAGCTTCAAGCCTCTAAGGTGCCTGGCGATAGGGTTTCAAAGGTTCAAAATCTTTTTTGTTTTCTTAGTTTTTTGAACAAGTGGAGGCCCTGCAACGTTTCTTAAAGATATTTTTCACCTTGTTTCTGATCCGCTCAAAGGTGTTTGCACTCAAAATGTTCCTGAGCTCCTTAGATGAAACGTAGATTCTGGGGATCTCTGTGTTTCTGGGTGGTTTGTCTAACTTGGCCAGGGCACGTTTAATTATGGCCATCTCCTGGGCTCGCTTCTTCCTCCTACACATGATCCTGGCGGCTTGGAAAAAAACGTAGGCCGCTGTGCGGTGAAATGAACTCTCCTGCAGCAGGTCATGAGGGTCCACAGTTGTTGTCTCTTGATGTGGTAACGAACCTGATCAGACGCTTGACCCAAAGCTTCCCTGGAGAGCATTGGGTCTCTATATCGGAGCCGAAAAGCTCTGATATGTGGGTAAGTTCTTCTGAAGAGAGACCTGTTTTTTTGAAGGGGGTTTTGACTTCATCCCTCAGCTCTTTCCCTGAAACAGATTTCTCCTCATGTGGTGGTGTGGAGGCCTCGTCCTGCGTAGTTGTAGCTGTGGCGGCGTTCTTTATGGGTGTCACCTGTGTCAAAGTGACAAGCTGCTGGGAGGCATCCGCTGCTTCCTCAGTGAGGCTCTCACGGAGATACCTCCATTTGGCAGTCTTCTCGTTATGACACATGAGACGCTGAAGTAATTCGTCATTCACCTGAAGCCTCAGCCTCTTCTTTTGCTGCAATTCCATTGCTATCCTCTTGCTGAGGTCAGTGGCAGTTATTGGTTTGTTGAGACGGACCCGGCTCTTGAATATGAAGGCGGAAATCTGTTTTCCAATGCTTACCCTTGAAAAGGAGCAGCCATCTGACTTGAAGATATTGGCATTGTCACTTTCATCGTCGGAAACCACTGGCCTCAATTTGCTTGAAGTGTCCATGTCTTGGACGAGCATTGCATCCAGTGAGATGGGAGCAGGACCATAATCTTCCCTTTTGCGGGAGGTCACCAACGTGACCTTGTTACGCTTCTTCTTCTCCCATCTGTCGCCCTTGTACATCCTCAGAGTTGCTGCTTCCAATGCCCCTGAGTGTGTTCACGGATCTTGTGATGGAGATGAGCAGCAGGTCTCTCGCTGCACAGAACTGGGTTAGTGACAGGTCATCGGATGCTGAAGTCTTTGCCTGAGTAAGTGCTTTTCTTCCTTTCGCAGCCGGCAGAGTTGTCGTTATTTGCAAAACATCCTTAGACGTCAACAGCTGGTGGCAGTCTTTAATGTACTTATCGAAGGAGTCCGTAGATGTTTCTTTCGTAATGTAACGCCTCCAGCCCTTCAGGCTCTTGGCCAGATCTTGCAGCATGTGCCTGGTAGGTTTTGAGATTACAGGAAGGTGCAGGCGGGATCCTTACCTTGTAAGAAATTCTGCTAATTTTTGGAGGCTAGTCAGGTATGACTTTAGAGTACCAGCAGCCTTGGATTTAAGATGAGGCATAACCCAATCAAACCACACACAGCTGCCTTCCTCTTCCGCCAGTACACTGACGTCACCTCCAGAAGGATCAATATCATACAGGATCTTGACTTGGGAAGTGTGCTGTAGGCAGTTTTGATGTTGGTGAAACCTAGCCGATGGTGTCAAGAAATACTTATGAAACTCGCACAGGCAAATATGTCTCGCATTGACAGGATTTTCCTCGAAGTACTCGGCTATGCCATCGTATTTTTCCTCATAACTTTCCTCACCAGAGGAGGCCGCAGTTGCAGTCAGGTACAACTGTGGCTGCAGAAATGGTCGCTGTTATAGAAGCAGGTTGCTTGAGAGGGAGTGGCAGAGGTATCTCGTGTAAGTCAGACTTGAAATTCTGCTTATGTCGGGGTTTTTTTTAGTACAGGTGACCCTGAGGAGGAGCCTGAGGATGAGCCTCTTGAGCCGTCCTCTAGGTTGAAGTCACTTCCTGTCGTGTGGGCGCCTGTGTCATCTGGTTGTGGTAACTCTTGTTTCATGGATGGACCTGGTAGTGTTAACTGATGAATTTCCTTGTCCACTCCCAGGTAACGTTTAGCTACCTTGCTGCTTGTCTTGTAGGCTTCGCTGTCAGGGTGCATCCCATGTTTATTTCATAAATGTTGTGGAAGATGAGCCCAGGTTGGCTACTTAGCCGCGCGGGTAGATCGCAGAGCAATCTTTCTGTCTCGGGAGGACTGGCGTTGGAGTGCCGTCATTGGAGGACTTGCCAATCTCCTGCATGACACTCTGCGGACAATATCAAGGGTTCATTGGCGTCGTCCTCCTCTTCATCTCTAGCGCTGGATGCCGCTGCAGGGAATTCGCCTTTGTCACGGTATCGCCATCTTGAAAATGACGTAATGCTTTTTGGCATGAAAACGAGGTCACGCGTGGTTCTTGACACACTGAACACTCGAGCGATCATGCCGAACAAAGATCACTGTTGTGTTCCTAAGTGCAATAACAATAGATCAAAAGTGCAGTCTAATATAACCTTTCATCAATTCCCGAAAGACAAAGACTTAAGAAGACAGTGGATTATAAAAATTAAGCGTGTTGTCGGCCGGTCCTTCAAGGTAAATGGCCTTTTATATATCATAGTTCAGTTTAGCGTCGTTTCAGCGTTGTTTATATAGCAAACCTTATATTTTTTCCGATATCTTTCAGATAACCAACAGTACAAGAGTTTGCTCTGATCATTTTAAACCCACAGATATAAAAAAAACGCTAACAGGAAAAAGTGTACTCGTTAATGGTGCTGTACCATCCGTTTTTGAATGGACAACTTTATCAAAGAAACGAAAGTCACCAACGAAACGCGAATGCACAACACGTACTAACACAACCGAGATTGATGTCGTGGATAATATACAGCCAATCTCCTCTACAGGTATTTATTTTTTATGAAATCGTACTTTAGGCCCGCCCTAAATATTTCTAAACATGTTATTTTCTACATTCCCACAGTCGAAATTGGGCCCATCGAAGATTCAAGCGTAGACGAAAATGTCATCGATACTAGCAGCCACATGGAGGACTCCACCGTAGCTACTGACACCACAATCATAACACCTACTGTCAACCTACATGATTATTTATTTACTGAACCCGAAAAGCCTGTAGAAGAGCTACTTGAGGCAGCGCAAGCTCGTATCGAACAATTAGAACAGCTGCTTTCAAAACAATCTTTTTACAGACAACTGAAAGGGATGTCAGACAAACGCGTTAGATTCCATACTGGCTTTTCGTCATTTGCTATTTTTGTGAGTACCTTCAATGCCCTTAGACCCACAGCTGAAAGTATGTTTTCATGGTCCCAAGTACAGAGAGCACGAGCAAAAAGTGGGAAAGATATAAGTAACATGAGAGACACTCTCAAGACATGCAAACTTAGCTTATTTGATCAGTTTTATTTATGCATTACTAAGCTGAGGCTGGGTACTTTTAATGAGAAACTAGCCAGTGAATTTGATATTTCTATTTCAACTGTGAGTAGAGTTTTTATTTCTTGGGTTAACTTTCTCTATTTTGTTTTGGGAACCATTCCTATATGGCCCTCTCGGGCAAAAATTGACAAACATATGCCTAAGTGTTTTAAATTGTTATATCCTAAATGCCGTGGTATTATTGATGCCTCAGAGATAAAGGTACAAGCACCATCTAGTATGGTTTTGAATAGCAATTGCTATTCATCATGTAAGAGCCACACAACTTACAAAGGCAATGTTGTAATATCTCCATCTGGGGAAATTATTCATGTAAGTTCTCTTTTTGAAGGAAGTATTTCTGACAAGGAGCTTGTTAAGCAATCAGGTTTGTTGAATTTACTTGAGCCAGGTGATCAAATAATGGCTGATAAAGGATTTCCTATAGAGGATCTATTAAAGCCAATAGGTTGTGGAGTAGCAATGCCTGCCTTTTTGTCAAGTAAGGGTCAATTTTCAAAGAAAGAACTTTCAACCAGTAAACAGATACATAATTTAAGAGTCCATGTGGAAAGGGCCATAAGAAGGGTGAAAGAGTTTCACTATTTTGATAAAGTTATACCTCTTACAGTAGCTGGCAGCATTAATCAAATATGGACAGTGGCATGTCTTATTACCAATTTCCAGGGGCCTTTGTTGCATGAAAAGCAATATATCTAAATATGTATACAATTGTTGTAAAATAGATGGAAGAGTAAGCATCATTTAAAGTAAAGTATGTAAGGATCTGTAATACAAATAGTACTAACAACTTTTAACAACTAAGAGTTAGTTGACATTGAGTGAGGGTACACTACGTATTAGGTCCAACCTAGGTAAGAACTATGCCATCTGTTAACATGTGATGTGGAAGGGTGAATAGTAGGGTGGCCCTATCCCCTAGGGGCACCCTTTTCGTATGTACATGGCATATTGGTTAGGCATTAAAATAAACAGTAAAATCAGTAAAAATTATATTGTTAGTACTATTTTTGTTTTACAGATTCAATGCAAGCTTTCAAACTAGCTTTTTGGAAAAAAAATTATGAATTTAATAACTTTACATTTATTCACAAATTTCATTATTGCCAAATATTATAAAAATGCCCTTTTGGGGTTTAAATACAAAACCTGTTGAAGTCGTTCATGTATTTTTATTTATCATGTTTGTACAGAATGTTCTGTTTAATAACAGTAAAAAACTATTAAATGGCTTGAAATACACCCAACTTAGTCACAGTATTTGAATGCATGATAAACAATGAAATATGTACAGCTGTTTGTAAAAATTATGGCGCTTACAATATATTACAGACATATAGGCTTAAATGAAACTGAATTATCATAAGTATTGTATTTTTGGAAAAAATACAAAAACTATTAAATTACCAATCATGAACCCAATGTTTTTAAATTTGTGGCAATAATTTCTGCAAACAGCTGTGTAATGATAATTACTAGAACAAGTTCTGAGTCTAATTAGGTTTGACTTGTAATATTTTAACATTTTAAGAATGCTGATTCAAATGTCTTTACTCCACTTCCCACCAAACTTTGTCACACACAATTAGCTTGTTACTTAGGCACGAAGTTATTTTGTATAAGAGACATACAATAAATTATTGAACACATGTATTCAGGTGATAATCAAAAAAAAATAAATTCAGTTTGTCCAGCATTTCAGAAAAGAGAAGTTCATCAAAATATACTCGTTCACAGTGAAATTCGTCCTTGCAGTAAACAAAGAAATCGCACCACTGACTTCCTGTTAAACCAAGGCATCCCATAACTTGATAATAATACTTGTGTGTCTTCTTCAATGAATATGACCCATTTCGTTCATTAAACTTTAAATACTGAAGGTTATCCAGATGACTTGCTGGAGAGCACTTTATTTCTATCAGGCCCCATGGATGTTGTTCAGTGTCGTCAAACACTCTTCTGTCTGGGCTACAGCCTAGGTGTGGGAGACATGGGTTTATAAGAAAACCTACTAGGTGAGTGTCTCTGCCAAACTGTGTTTTGTACATATCAGCAGCTACCCCCTCATTTTGTATCCCATATTTCATGGCTGCAGTTTGGATTACTTTTCCCTTTAGTAAACGCGTAGAAAGGATTTCATGGTCTTTTCTTCTTGAGCATATATCTTTGAAATTTGAAGCTGTAAGCCTAAACTTCCTTAGTTCATGCCATGCTGTTGTAGTTGACTGTTCCCTTGTCTCCATTTCAAAGTCAATAGACTGTTGACCTGATATTGCAAGGGAGCTGAAGAAAAGGTCTTGTTTTTCATTGAGCACTGTATCTGGATAGCTTAAAGATGGAAAGTTGAATGCAGGTAGCTGTATGTTAATATTGCTCTTAACTTTCAATGGCTGTTGATAGCTTATGACACAGCCTTTTGGCACCTTTCCAAAGGCCGAGTCTACTAAAATTGGAGGCTCACTTTGTTCATCTTCCCATATTCTCATAAATCCAGGTTGATTGTTGAGATTTTCAAACTGTGGCGACAGCACACTAGTCAAGTCAAGGCTACTTAATGATTGCTGGAAGGGTTTGTAGATCGTGCTTGCCACACCACACACCTTTCTCTTCTTTTTAGGTTCATGCAATTTATCTTTTGGCTTTGACTTTTGTATAATCAAATCTGTCACTGGCCTTGCTTTAATGCCCTCTTTACGACTGGGGATATGCCATCTCTGCAAAAAAATAATATACAAATATACTATATGAATTCAAAATTGCTTATTGTGTTATGTTTAAAAACAGCAGTGTGATTAAAAGGAGTTTTTAAGGAAAAATATTGCTAAGATACAGTCAAATCTCTATACATTAATGACTGTTTTTTCTTATTGTTTATCATCAAATCTATTATTATTATTATTAAATTTTACCTGTGCCTTTGATGTTTTAGAAACCATTGGCGGGACACTTTTTAAGCCTAATAGCTGGAAATGGGCAAGAGTATAGAGCAATCCAAGAACATGATGGCAAAGACCTTGTCCAGCAGCACAACTACACATATACTTGTTGATGCTAGCCTCAATAGAGGAGCTCTCGAACACAACAGACAACTTGTGAGGATCTTCGTTCTTTTTCATACTTCTGAAGCATTTAGCCCGAGCCACTACTCCTGAATCCTCTTCCTTGCAAAGTTTTACTGTTAAAAACCGAGAAAAAAGAGTTAAAACTCAAAACACTGAGCACAGAAACAAAATATTGGAAAGACAGTCAAACAAAGAAAGCTACCACGAGGTCAACGAGGCTCACCTTCAATATCGTGAATATATTCTTCGTGAAAGAATTTATATCCTCTTGTTACAGTGGCTTTGATCGGTAGGTTCTTCTCAGCAAAATCCTCAACAAAAGAGTTTGTAACTTTGGGTATTTTTGTTATATTTTTGTGCCAAAATTCGAGTTCAACGCTATCGCTACTAGTCGCCATTTTGTTTGTGAACTTACCACGCGTGGCCTCGACCTCATGTAAAATATTCAATGACGTAATCCAAGATGGCGGGCCGTGACAAAGGCGAATGACTCATCGTCCTCTCTCCAACCTCGCTTCAGGCTTGAGCTTCAAGCTTCTAAGGTGCCTGGCGATAGGGCTTCAAAGGTTGAAAATCTTTTGTTTTCTTTTTTTGAACAAGTGGTGGCCCCGCAACGTTTCTTAAAGATATTCTTCACCTTGTTTCTGATCCTGCAGATCTCTGTGTTTCTGGGTGGTTTGTCTAACTTGGCCAGGACACGTTTGACTATGGCCGTCTCCTCAGTCCATTCCCATCTCCTGGGCTCGCTTCTTCCTCCTACACACGATCCTGGTGGCTTGGACAAAACGTAGGCCGCTGTGCGGTGAAATGAACTCTCCTGCGGTAGGTCATGAGGGTCCACAGTTGTTGTCTTTTGATGTGGTAGCGAACCTGATCAGACGCCTTGACCCAAAGGTTCTCTGGAGAGCATTGGGTCTCTATATCGGAGCAGAAAAGCTCTGACATGCGGGTAAGCTCTTCTGCAGAGAGACCTATTTTTTTGAAGGGGGTTTTGACTTCATCTCTGAGCTCTTCCCCTGAAACAGATTTCTCCTCCTCATGTGGTGGTGTGGAGGCCTCGTCCTGCGTAGTTGTAGTTGTGGCAGCGTTCTTTATGGGTGTCACCTGTGTCAAAGTGACAAGCTGCTGGGAGGCCTCCGCTGCTTCCTCAGTGGGGCTCTCACGGAGATACCTCCATTTGGCAGTCTTCTCATTATGACACATGAGACGCTGAAGTAATTCCTCATTCACCTGAAGCCTCAGCCTCTTCTTTTGCTGCAATTCTGTTGCTATCCACTTGCTGAGGTCAGTGGCAGTTATTGGTTTGTTGAGATGGCCCCGCTCTTGAATATGAAGGCGGAAATCTGTTTTCCAATGCTTACCCTTGAAAAGGAGCAGCCATCTGACTTGAGGAAGATATTGGCATTGTCACTTTCATCGTCGGAAACCACTGGCCTCAATTTGCTTGAGGTGTCTATGTCTTGGACGAGCATTGCATCCAGTGAGGTGGGAGCAGGACATCCTCTTCCCTTTTGCAGGAGGTCACCAACATGACCTTGTTACGCTTCTTTTTCTCCCATCTGTCACCCTTGTACATCCTCAGAGTTGCTGCTTCCAACGCCCCTGAGTGTGTTCACGGATCTTGTGATGGAGACAAGCAGCAGGTCTCTCGCTGCACAGAACTGGGTTAGTGACAGGTCATCGGATGCTGAAGTCTTTGCCTGAGTAATTGCTTTTCTTCCTTTCGCAGCCGGCAGAGTTGTCGTTATTTGCGAAACATCCTTAAACATCAACAGCTGGTGGCAGTGTTTAATGCATTTATCGAAGGAGTCGGCAGATGCTTCTTTCGTAATGTAACGCCTTCAGCCCTTCAGGCTCTTGGCCAGATCTTGCAGCATGTGCCTGGAGGGTTGTGAGATTACAGGAAGGTGCGGGGAGGATTCTTACGTCGTAAGAAATTCCTCAAATTTTTGGAGGCTAGTCCAGTATGACTTAAGAGTACCAGTAGCCTTGGATTTAAGATTAGGCATAACCCAATCAAACCAGACACGGCTGCCTTCCTCTTCCGCCAGTACACTGACATCACCTCCAGAAGGATCAATATCAGACAGGATCTTCTTGACTCGGGAAGTGTGCTGTAGGCAGTTTTGATGTTGGTGAAACCTAGCCGATGGTGTCAAGAAATACTTATAAAACTCGCACAGCCAAATGTCTCGCATTGCTAGGATTTTCCTCCTCGAAATACTCAGCTATGCCATCGTATTTTTCCTCATAACTTTCCTCACCAGAGGAGGCGGCAGTTGCAGAGTCAGGTGCAACAGTGGCTGCAGAAATGGTCGCTGTTATAGAAGCAGGTTGCTGGGGAGGGAGTAGCAGAAGTATCTCGTCTAAGTCAGAGTCGAAATTCTGCTTATGTCGGGGTTTTTTTTCAGTACAGGTGACCCTGAGGAGGAGCCTGAGGATGGGCCTCTTGAGGTGTCCTCTAGGTTGAAGTCACTTCCTGTCGTGTGATCGCCTGTGTCATCTGGTTCTGGTAACTCTTGTTTCATGGATGGACCTGGTAGTGTTAACTGATGAATTTCCTTGTCCGCTCCAAGGTAACGTTTAGCTACCTTGATGCTTGTCTGGTAGGCTTCGCTGTCAGGGTGCATCCCATGTTTATTTCGTAAATGTTGTGGAAGATAAGCCCCAAGGATAGCTACAATCTGTTTAGGGCCTCATTTTTTCCACCTCCCTCCTTTACTCTTGTGTTTGGTAGTGCTGCATCCTCATTTCTTCCCGTGCATACCCATGTTAAAGAGGTGATCGACATCGCAATCGCTGATGTGCTTCCTCTTAACATGGACATGCTTCAGATGTCATTTAAGATTGCATCCATTGTACTTATACTTCGTTAGCATGCACTTCCTGGCCAGGTGGTGACCCTTTGGCGTACTTGGTTCGTCAGCAGTGAAAGTGACAAAGGCCTCCTGCCCTCCATAAATAGACCCTTCCTCCCTTTTTATCATTAAATCTCTTCTTCGCGAATGTCCACTTGTTCCTTAGGATTTGTGAGATGCTCCACTCTAAGGAGCATATCACTCGCATCACAGATGTTTTTAGTGATTTCTAAGGAATCACCTGCGATATCGATTGCTTGTAGGGTGTGCTTCCTGCTAAACTTCTCGTTGTTGATAGCGTCGTATGCCGGAGTGACATATTTAAAGGCCATGTCGAACTTTGCCTCGATACGAGGCGGCTTGCAGCTGCCTAAAGCTGCAGAAAGTACGCGAGATCAATCAGGTCGTCTCTCACCTCGTTAGGTTGCTCGAAGGGTTGAAATGAAGCTGGCGCTGTATACTGAATGCCCCCACTCATATTCAACTCTTTCAACACAGACTGGTCTCCGCTGTTAGCAGCATCGAGAAGTTGCAGAACATTTGGTGTTCTGCCCTCCATTCTTTTAAACCTAAACCCACAAAAGTTTCACTAAAGGTCCTCAATTTCTAACAAAGGATTCCTTTAACAACATATTTTTGAAAACTAATCCTAGCTTCAAATGCCTGTGGTGCTTGCAGCATTAAGTCCCCAGATTGTAAAACGTAAACTGTAACTATGAAGCTTAATAGTCTAATTTTTAAAGAGATAAGTTAGCGTTAAAGTTCAAACTTTAAGGAGTGGTCCCTTAACCCTAACCCGATCTAACTTTTGAACTATTCATGTTTAAGCCATGAAATGTATCACAGTAATCAACATGTCATTAAACTAGTTGCTTGTTAAATATGAGTGTATTTCATTGATGCATAACAGAATTACAGTCTTGGCAACCCATCTGAATTTTTAAAATGAGTGAGATTCTCGACTAAGGATTTAGGTGTTTAAAACTATTTTTACACCAAAAAAATACTGAGACAAATAGTAACTCTTTTTAATGATACTTAAACAAAAAGTAAGCATTTTAGATACCTTAAAAATTTTGAAAAAATCCAAGATGGCAAACATGAGAAGACGTGGGTTAGCGCTAGCCCCATCTCACTTTTAAACTCCTCATGCTTAAGCCATGAAACTTGTCACACTATTTGTCGTGTCTTATTTGTGTTTGCCCACTAAAATATTTTAAGAACGTAAGTAGTAGGAATAAGGCCGGTTCTGGAACAAAATCGTTAAATTATCGTACTGTCATGATAATTTAATACAAAATCATCTTTTCGCATTTTCAAATCGACAAAAGACCGAGTGGGTTTTCCTTGTTTATTTCAAGACAAAAATCATGAAATTAACACATTTGCTTAGAAACAGTGGTTTTTCGTGGGCCATGTGGACTATTTCGAGTTTGATTATTTCGATTAATTTTTGAGCGACGCGTTGCTGCATATTTAATGAGTTTTCTTGCAAGTAAATCGAATTTTTTGAGCGATGCGTCGCTGCATATTTAATGAGTTTTCTTGCAAGTTAAACTCGTATCAAACAAAACGGGCACGATTTTCTTCACAGATTTGTTCTACAATTTTTTGATTTCTGTTAAATGTTCTTATTGGAGCTGAAGAGTTCTTTATCTTTAAATATTTATGGCAAAGTTTATGGAACCAAATCAAAAAATCACAATAGCGCTTTTCGTAGCCGCAAGCATCTCTCACTTGCTTGAATTCTGCTTTGCTTAAAAAAGTCTTTGCCATGTGTAAGTGGCCTCCACATCTTTCTGAGAGTATCAGGATTCTCCCTCTGCAAAGATCTATAGATCGCTGCAAATCCAACAAAGAGGAGATTGTGTCGTTTATGTTTTGGCTACCTATGGGTGTATCATGCTCATCATTGTCAACATCCATTTCCAATTCCGCGTTAATTCCTTTCAGGATGATTTCTTTGATTTTTTCTTTCTTTTCTGTGTTTGTGTCTTCATTCTCAGTTTCTGGCTGCATCCTCTCTCTTTATGGCTTCATAACATCTTTCAAAATGTTGAGAAAACCCTGGGTGTACAGTACTGATTGCATTAAGTTCTTCATAACTCTGAGCGAGTTCTTGTAAGTTTCTTGCCATTTTTGCTTGTAGATGTTGAATTCAATGTATTTTGTCCACGAATATTTTAAATAAATGACAAGCTGGTAAAGTACGTTCTTTAACCCTATTTGTCATTATTCAAAAAATCTTATATAATCTATCAAGAATCTACTTCCCCTCCTCGGTTACTAGGGGCTCTGGAATGTAATCTATTGTCTTTCATGTGATTGCTTATTGTATGTTAAGTGGTACCTTGTGATTTGCGCAACACGTTCTAGTACCTTGTGTAATAAAAAAAACCTAAGCGCGTGTGAAATCAAATAATAATATTCCTCACTAATACAAACATGGATATTGAAGCATTTAAGAGAGACTTGAAACTTGGACTTGAAAACGACCGAAAGAGGTTGAAAATCAAAAGGATAATGCAAGATTATAACGATACCAAGCAAGGTCTTGCACTCGAACGTGAAGAAGTATTCAAACCTATTGTAAAAGAGGTCAAACAGGTCAAAGAGACAATAGATAATAACCAGAACAGAGTCATTCAGAAATTGGAGGAGAATCAAAAAGCTCTTACTCAAGATCTATCTTTTCTCAAAGAGCTCGAGTCTTTTGAAAGCCCACCCGATTCTCCCACTGCTCTTAAACCACCACCAAAACTGAAACCAAAAATACCTGATCCAGAGATCGACTTTAGCCAAGACGAACTCAATTATATTCAAAACAGCGGCTTTCCCACACCGAATGAAGCATTCAAACGAATACTTGAAGATGAATTTGATCTTGATAGACTGCAGAATGATGAAAACGAAAAAATCGCAAGAGGAAACCATGTCAAGGCTGGTCTTTCGAAGAATAAGGAAAAAAATGTGCGCCAAGTTGATACACTGAAAAAATATATTGACCGCATAAATCTGCTCGCAGGGTGTGAGAAGATTCTTGTCACGCAAAAGGGTGCGGGTCACTCAAAGCGTAAATATGCACAGAAGAAGCGAAATGATAGTAAAGGACAGTACGGTGGTCTCTTGATAAACCCCTCACGATTGAGAATTGAAATGGTTGTTGAAGTGAGTGATCCTTCAGCCGGTTATTGTTTATGAAAGACAGGGTGACAGAGCGATCGTTGATCTGTTGACAAAGAGATATAATCCCAAAGGACAGTATTCGTCAAAGGCGATACAAATATTCAAAGATCTCAGCAAACTCGCAAACATTCCTACTCGTAAATCGTCTGGAAAAAGTAAACTGACAGGAGGGACTATATTTTCTGATTTCAAAGATCTGAAAGACAGACTCATTAAATTGACAGGGAGTATCGATGCTGGTAATTCGAGTATTCAGTTGAGAAATGAAGTGATAGAAATATTAGATCACCTCAAAAAAAAACCAAATTTCGAAAGAATAATATAGTGCCTATATTCAGAAACTTTTAACATGAGGGAGAAACTTGATAGACTTGTGGAATTGACGGAGAAACTAATTGAATTGAAGAGTGAGGATGTATCACTACATCGCTTTTCAACACCTATCTATCTCAACTCTTTGACTTGTAAGAATGGACCGAGTCATGATTTTACAACATCTTTCAATCCTGTGATGAGGCTTGACCCAAACAGAGAGTATTTTGTTGCTCTTGATGAAATTGCAATGTCATACAGTTGGTACAATGTGAGCGGCAGCTACAACAATAACAAACTGAAATATAGTCACGAGTCGGGTACGACATGGCATGAGATTGAACCCCCAGATGGGAATTTCTCATACAAACAACTGAATGCTTATATTCAGAGAGAACTTGAGGGATCAAAACATTCAAAGAAAGGCATCACAATAACATTTGTCCAAGCGCTTTTCAAAGTTCTAATCAGTCTCGAAGACGGTTTTCAAGTTGATCTGCAAACCGGAGACTTTGCCGACCTCATTGGCTTCACAAAAAAGGTTGTCACAGCCACTAGCTATGGTGAAAAAATACCTGACATAACACAATCTGTCGATGACATCTACATTCACACAAACATCATCTCAGACAGTGTTGTTGGTGGTGAGGAATCACCACCAAGATGTATTGTTTAGATTCAGTGTTGACAATCTCCCCCTCTCTTACCCTTTCCACATTGAACCAAGAAAGGAAAAGCATAGCAAAATAAACACAGGAGCTATCAAAGTGCAAATCTATACAACTGATTAACTGGGAAGGCCGCTCGATCTCAACGGAGTTCCCATCTCATTAACACTTCTCCTGAAATAAACGAAGATCGTTTTCAAAACAATAGATATTTTATTTCATGCACTTGAAATAAAATGGTTCGAAAGCAGATGAAAAGAGATGCTAATGGCAAATACATATTACACAATATTGATGACGATCACTAACTTCAAGAGGGTGAAGGGATACAAAAACACGGCGACTCTATAAGGCATGCGGGATAAAAAAACACAAAAACCTGAAAAGAGAGAGAGAAATGTAACATAAAATTAAAATTTTACATAAAAAGAAAGAGTTTCTCGCGATTCTAAAATAGCGTGCATCACTAAATGAAAACCATCTTCATAGGTATTAAAATAAAACCAATGGACTTGACAACGTGGAATTAAATTAAAAAAATACAACGAATGAAGATTCCAAAACAGTTCACGATCATCTACAATGATTAATATTTCGCGAGAAGGATAGACCCGTAAAAAATCGTGAATATAACAAATACACCAGCAAATAGTTCTATAACGATGCGGATCGAGTGTGTCATCGTAAACCTTTAGAAAAAAATTTAAATAGAAAAAAAAATTAATGTCGGTGATAATTTAAAGGAAACTCAAAGGGGTTCATAGGATAATGTAAAATGCATGTGCGAAATTGACCTAAAAAATGTAAGTCGGTATACAAAAGATCGTATTTGAGAATTTCACGTTCATTTGAAAAAAAACGAACAAAAGAAGATAAATTATGAATAGAATTTGAAAAGTCAATAAGTGCATTGCATGAAAAGTAAATACAAAAATAAGAACCATCCACATGGCTAAATTCATGTTTGAGTTGTGAAAAAAATGTATGAAAATAAAATAGGATGGAGCGTGGATCTGCTATAAAAGTTGACATTTTCACCCATCTAAAAAAGAAAAAAGTAGCATTTCTAGGGACCATACCTATAAAATTTTATTTCCCTCCCACCCCTCACTATAAAAGTGCATGTACAGTCATAAAAAGGCTGTTCTAATCGATTGTGAAAAAAATGGATAATGTCCAATAAGGAAAGAATTCTATCTGTCAAAAGAAACAAATCCCATGCAGAATGGTACACACAAATAAAACAATCGACATCATGTAAAAGTTCTAATTTTAAAACTAAAAAATAATATCGTAAATCTGCGGTCATTCCCTGGTCGGTGTCAATTCCAATCTAAGTGAGTAAATAAAAAGGACAAGGTCTTAATACGACTGTACATGAACACCCTCTTTCTTCACTTTGACCTAATATGCTAATATCACCTTCTTGCCTTACATATGGAAATACACGTATTACATCAATGAGTTGGTGTAAAGGTGGTCTTAAACAAAATAAATGGCGTAAAAATATTGAAATTCCGAATTAAAAGGTCTTGCCATGATATAGATAAACACTTCAGAATCACAAAGTAAATCACTTAATTCTAAACAAATTTCGCATAACACAAAATAAAAGGAAAAATATCGCTCATATTCTATTTGGAGCGGAAAATAAAACCAATGATGACCACGTATCTAAAGAAAAACAAAAAATTAGCGTTGACGATAGAACATATGAAAATGAAAACAGGTGAGAGATTCGATGGTATATCTTGTGAGAGTAGTAAAGAAAACAGATAATGGATAACCACGACCATGAAAGATATCTCTCAAAAAACGTAAAAAATGTAATACAGAAAAAGTCCTAGTAAAATATTCTTGAAATGCATCGTAATTTTCTAAATAAATGTGGCGTAAAAAAAGGCGATTAAAATTAGGAGGGACATAAATTTCGATAAGTATATAGCAGTTGGGACGGTGAATGTGTAAATTATTTAAAATGAATAACATTCTTTGTAAAACGGTTACAAGAAAATTCATGTGCCAATGTGCTTGCAATAGAAATACCGTGTTATTAGTATAGATCTAAAAGAAAAGAGAGAGAAAAAAAAGCAACATCAGAGCCTTACTTAAATGCAAAAAAAAAAAAATACAAATTTTAGA
This sequence comes from Stylophora pistillata, assembly GCF_964205215.1. Lineage (NCBI taxonomy): Eukaryota > Metazoa > Cnidaria > Anthozoa > Scleractinia > Pocilloporidae > Stylophora > Stylophora pistillata. The sequence continues at coordinate 32,038,332 of NC_142520.1, forward strand.
TATAAAAGTTACCTCGTGTATTCTAGCTTCCAATGCGCCAGGTTGTAACAGAGCTTGTAAATCTGCTATGGCCTGTTGTCATAAAGCGGTGTGTTCAGGTGAAAATGGTGGCGGAATAGGCTCTTTGCAGGACTTAATCACGTGCTTGGATACCACATAGCAACGCATTGCTGGTGAGCAAGCAAACCAGCGTCCCGCTCATTGTACTGTACAAGAATTGATCAACTCAAGCGAAGCGAACTTTGACTGTTTGGTTGAAAACATCCCAAACGCTTGTTGTTTAAGGACGCAAAACGAATTTTATCGTGACTTTTGTTTGATTGTGCTTGAATTCCGCCTGATTACCTTCGCTCTTGGAGAAAAAGCTCTGCGGAAGCCCTAATATACGACAAGACATGGCCGCTTCTTTAGGGCCGAGTGACGGTGAGTTTCTTTGTTTACAGTCGTACTTCAATCTTATAACCTAACATCGTTCGATACAGAAAATCATCATCAGTGTTAAGAATTATATTTGCTTGAATCCAGAAGATTATGATCTACATTTCCGATTTTCCGTGAACACGACTAGTGTTGTTTACATTCTCGCTCGCTATATTAGTCTTGGATATTACTGACTCATGATAATAAATTGTTCGTTTTATCTTGTGTTAACGATACAAAACGAAGTTTTACGCCATTCTTTATTCTAGAAGGTTCACATTGAATTGGAGGTGATATCTCTATGTACCACTCTATTTCTTTCCTCTAGCTGTCTCTGCCAACCTGTCAGCATTTCCTGACCTTACATTTTCTGAGGTTGAAGCGTATGCCCAGAAAGAATCTGGCTGCAGGCACACAATCAAAGGCTATAAGTTTTTCGCTGAACCTGGATATTTACACGATGTGAAAGGTGAGTTTTCATGTAGTAAGAATATAAATTGTGAATACACACACACGTTCCTCTTTGAAAGTTGTCTAGTTGTTGATGTCTTTTTAATTCATACTATCGACCTGAGATGTGTTTTTTCCTCTCTTTACAGTATCTTACGAGCAGGGTTCTGCCAACATTACTGGCAAGTGCCATCGGTCAATGAGAAAGAGTGAACTCCCTCATCAACTCTACGTAATTGTTGTAGTTGACTCAAAAGCCATTTCTGTAAAGTGCTCTTGTGTGGCAGGCCTTGGGGGCTATTGCAATCATGTTGTTGGCCTCCTGTATTATTTGGCACATTGCAAGCAACTGGGCTTTTCTTCTCTTCCAGACGACTTAACATGTACGAGTATGAAAGAGAGGTGGAGCATTCCAAGAGAACGCAAAATTGGAAATCAAGAAGTCCAAAGTGTCTTGGTCAAGAAACCACGGCCTTGGGCTAACTATGACCGATATATAAAAAACACTCTGTATTCACCAGCCAGGCAATACAGAGTACTTGATGAGAGCCACTACAACAGTGTTGAGCCAAAACCACTCATAGCAACAATAGCTCCTAGAGTTAATGCTCCTTTACAACTGGTATCTACCAAATTTGGTCATGCTGTGAAGGGAAGTGTAATATCCTATCAACAGAAGCTATCTGAGGAGTACTTGATAAACAACTACCGTATTTCTTCACCTATAAGCCGAGCGATTTTTTCAGTTTTCGACCCAAAATTTTGGGAGATTTTTCACGGAGAACGGGGTTCGGCTTATAGCCGAGGGTTTTACATTTTAAAAATATACAGTTGCTGAATAACTTTACCCCCCCGGCTTGTAGTCAAGTTAGCAATGAAGCAGAAGTAATAAAACACAACAAAAATAACTTCTGAATATTGGTTATTCACTTTTATGAAATTGGTGGCTCCTAAAGGAGCCGTTTGACGGATACGTGCAAGGGCTTTCAACCCAATGGTTTACTCGCCATCCGTTTCGTTTTCGCTGTCTGTGTCGAACTCGTTCTCTTCTATGTATTCATCATCTACTTCTGGGGTTTCCTCAGAGTAGACCACGTCGTCCTCTGTTCCGTCCAAGGCATTGGAAATACCGCAGGTCTTGAAGGATTTGACAACCATCTCTTCGGGTATCTCTGCCCATGCTTCCTTGATCCACCTGAGGACAAGATTTCTGCTTGGCGCCTTCTTCTTCCCAGCTGGGGTAAACTCAAATGGCCCAGATGTCATCCACGCCAAGTACTTTCGGCGCACATTATCTTTAAATGGCTTGTTTAGGCACTTATCCAAGGGCTGTACAACCGGGGTTAGGCCACCAGGGATAACTGCGACGTCAATGTTTCGCTGCTTCAGGTCATCTTTCACGGAATCGGTCAAGTGAGCTCGGAATGAGTCCCACACCAAAAGGGAACGCTCGGCACGGGGCAAACTCTGTCGAATCCATTCTCGGATGCCCTGTTCATCCATCCACCCTTTCTTATGGAAGGAAACACGAAGAGGATGCGGCACAACCAGATCTCTCGGTGTACGGACGCCTTTGAAGATGACTTTCGGTGGCACCTTTGCTCCATCGGCAGCAACAGCAAGAACGACGGTGAAGCTCCGCTTTTCCGCTCCGCAAGATTTTACTGGCACTGTTCGGCTTCCACTGAATTCCAGTGTTCGGTTCGATGGCAGCTCAAAACGCATGGGTGTCTCATCCATGTTGTAGATGCGGGATAAAGGGTAGTCGGCGCGTCTTCTTGCTGCAATGACGAAGCGATGAAAGCACACAATGTTCTCTTCGAGATCGGCGGGCAATCGCTGGGCCAGAGTTGTTTTGGTTCGCATGCTGACCGAGTGGCGTCGTTTCCATTTCTCGTACCATCCACGGGAAGCTTTGAAAGCAGGATCATCGGAGAGCTCTTTAGCTTTAAGGCGAAGGATCAATCCACTCACCGCAATACCTACGAAAAATAAAATAACAATCTTATTTTGCTGCGAGATAACCGTAGATTCGTGACTGCAGCACTCTTTTCGTGACATGTTATGAAATTGTCATGACAACAACATATTTCTGACCAATCAAAGTCTCTGTTTCCCACGCACTGAAAGACGATATCATTCAACTCTTCAAAAACTCTTAAAATTTTAGACAGAAAAGTAAATACCAACCTTGTTCTCTTTGCTGTGAAAACCACTCCATCACTTGCTGGTCTAGTTCGGGATATTTCGGAGTGAAACGGCCCATCGTCGCACGTTTTGCAGACATCTTCAGCTCTCCGGAAAGAATAGTCGCCTGGTCTCTTCTCCAGCGTCGTACCATGGACTCGCTTAGTCCATATTCTCGAGCGATTTCCGAGTTGTTTTCTACCGCTTCAGCTTCCGCGATAACTTTTATCTTGAAAGCCATACTATACGAGGAACGGCGTGCTTTAGGCATGATGATAAAAAGTGACAGCGACGAAAGGTATACTCGATAGATTGATACTTTGAAACGTTTAACTGAGATTATTATTGTTGTTGTGGTTAATGTTGTCGCGTGGTAGTATTTATACAGTTCGTTGGATCAATTGATATTCATATCTCTTGATTGGTTCGCTTTTTTTCTTTTGTGTTTATTGTAATTCATTAGGTTTTGTGTTTAGTGAGTCAATTTCTTATGTTTTCCGTGAGGTTCGCTTGCTCAAATGGCCAGTTACAATCAATAATTTCGCTCTCGGCTTATAGCCGATGGTTTTACCTTTTTTTTTGGGCAGCTTGAGTGTAGCGTAAAGACCCTGAAAGTCAGGGTCTCGGCTTATAGCCGAGATCGGCTTATAGGTGAAGAAATACGGTACTCCTGTACCTCTTTCCCAGAGTTGCCTCTTCCAAGTGCTGAGATGCGATTTGAAAATGATGTGTCTATGTGTCTCCAGCAAGACAAGCTTACTTCATTGGGTGTGTTGAGTCTCTCCAGGCAAACTGCCATTGAAGTGGAGGAAAAAACAAGGGCACAAAGTCAGAGTGGTCTTTGGACAATGTTAAAGTGCCCCTGAGATCAAAATTTTCGTACTTCAGCTTTTTACATTTTCGCGTTCAGTATGTTCTCCTTACCTGCCCTGTTAAATTTCAAACTAGTCCGAGGACCAGAAGTGTCTTTTTTTAGGCCGTTAAATGCGAGATTTCGCGTCCGCCATTATTTGACCATGTCCCGGAAGTTGATCGCAGTATTCAGAGGAAGTGATGTCAAACGCTCAACTCGAAAATCTCACATGGCTAGTTGTGAAACAAACATAACACAGTGATCTTTTCCATTCTTACTACAACATCCAAAAAATGACGGGGCACCGATGCGTAGTTCAAGGCTGTAGTAATTGTGCAGACCATGCTAGTGGAATTTCTCTCCATCAGAGCCCTGTGAATAGATCAGAACGGGAAAAATGGATGCGATTCGTGCGAACCCGCCGGGCAAATTTCAATCCCACAGGTAGATTTGTAATATGTTCTGAACACTTCTCAGAAGACTGTTTTGAGAGATCCATGCACTTGGACGGCTCTAGGCGAAGAATTCTGCCGGGTTTGGTGCCTACTGTGCGAAAAAAGGGATTAGAAAAGCCGCTCTCAGCTCGATCAAGACGAAATGTAAGTCGGTGTCTCTTGTCACCTTTACATGCGTGCTGACCTTTTATATGTGGTTCGAAGTTCATTGACCTCCAAAAATATTCCTTACCATTTCATGGAAATGCTTTATTTTCTTTTAGGTGCTTAGAGACATTAATAGATCTGACAACGCATCGTCTCTTGCTTCGCAAGAGGATGTAGAAATACGCAACGAATCGGCTGCACTCGTTGTGGACCTAAGTCAGGTATTGTACTAAATAATCGAAAAAATTGTAATTAGTAATTATCTTACACCGATCCAAATTTTCGCCCAAATGATGGTAATATCGAGCCACATTTTATTCACTTCTTTCTTCTTTTCTTGCATTGTTCCGATGAACTTTTAGGTTGACGATGATCCAACCCAAACCACGTCAACTGAATTTTCTGAAGTCCCTGTAGAAAGCCAGGTACACATTTATGGCAAATATAAAATTCTCACATCTATATATATATATTCTTTTGTAGTAGAATGTAATTCGTAGAGCGCACAGAACTGTGATTTCCAACAATTCACTCGTTAAATTGCCTGATGAGAGTGGTCCAGTACAATACGAAACATTTCTGTAGCAATAAACGGTGATTACTCAAGAAACCTAATATATATATATATATATCCTACACTTAAGAATCGTACAACATATTTCGCCAATTTCTTTGCATTCTGAAGTTAAACTATTTGAAATAACTTAACTTAACTTTTATAACAGAGCATAAACCTAGAGTCTGACCCACGTACAGATACTCCAATACCATCTTTTTCTGAGGAACTTAGAGGATCTTTGTTTCAAGAGGCAAGTGAGATGTTGAATTCCAGTAAATATAAGTGAATGTTTCATTCAAGACTTTAGTATCAATGTCTTGTATTTCAGACTACTGATGGAATGGTACAAACCTGCATGAAATGTGAGGATTTAAGAAAGGAAAAGAGGAAACTTCTCAGGCAACTGAGAAGTGCAGAATCAAAATTGAATGATTATAAGCAGAAGATGACAAGTAACCAAACAGAATGGGTGAAAACACTTCAAGACATTAATAACTCACCAATGAAAGAAAAATTTCACAATAATAGTGGTAAGCTGTAGTACATATTTACCACTTCATAGTTCTTGTTTCACATAACTGTAACCTATTTTTATGCTTCATTTGTGGAACTCTCTGTTCATAGTCAGTTTATTACTAATATGTGTGTAGGTGCCGATACTTCACTATTAAGTGGTGACACAGATGGAAATGAGTCTGAACTGGATTGCAAAATGAATTTTGCGCTCATCGAAGAGGAAGCTACTGAAAAGTGGGATGATAATGATCCCACATGGGCACCTGAAGAAATAGATGACATTTATAATAAAGCAGGAGATGATGATGCTGACGATTCTAAGAAACCTAGGTAAGGTATTCAACATTGCTTAAGTACAAAACCTAAACCTACAACATGTTACCAATCACTGAGCAGGTAAACAATTTGGGTTTAATTTTATTTTTTTGTCATTTCCAGGCTGAAGTGTGAGGGCAAAAGCTGTCAAGAGGAACCCAAGGGAATAGTCTTTCTCTCTAAACTTCTCCTGTTATTTCAGCATTGTCATTTGTGCTTTGCTCCTGAGCCAGAGCTTAATGTTAGCCAGACGGGAACAATGTTGTCATTTACTTCCAAGTGTAGAAGTTGCAGTGGTACCTTTTCCTGGAACAGCCAACCCTTCCTGATTGGAAAATTTCCAGCAGGAAACATACTTCTTAGCTTTGCTATCATCTGTGCTGGAGCATCAGTGGGCAAAGTTTTACTTGTTTTCAAACACATGGGACTGCTATGCTACAGTGAGGCCACCTATTATTACCATCAACGGCACCTCCTGTTCCCCACAATTATGAAATTTTGGCATTCCTATCAGGAGAAAGTCATAACTTCACTGAATGGGAAAGAAGTTGTGCTAGCTGGTGATGGCAGGCATGACAGCATGGGCCACTCAGCAAAATATGGAACCTACACCATATTCTGCTGCACTGTCGGCCTCATTATTCACATTGTGCTTGTCCAGGTAAATTTCAACAAAACTTGAGTAACTATGCAGTTAAATAACTACAAATTGTGGTGCTCAACAACACAAGCTAAAATATAAGGTGTCTAACAGAGCAATCTGTGTATTCTTCACCTCTTTGCAGTATAGTCTCATTAGTGAGTTTGCTCCAATAGCATGATTCTGTCTTATATTTTTTACAATGATCCCAAATTAATGGTTTTGCAGGGCAATGAAGCAGGCAGCAGTTCTAACATGGAGTTTTTTGCACATCAAAAAGCCTTTGCTTTCTTGCTTGCAACTGGAATGATAATTAAGTCCTTCATTTCTGACCGCCACCAGTCTATTGCAAAGTGGATGAGGCAGGATTGCCCCAAGAAATGCCAGGAATTAGGAAAGCCTCTCATTGACCACTTCTTCGACCTATGGCACATTGGCAAAAGTAAGCTTGCTTTCATGTTTGTGTATATAATTTTCCTTGGCACTGATATGCATCATGCCTTTGATCGAATGTTGCTAAATGATGCTACTGACGAGTCTAAATGTCCTGTTTTTCATCCTTTGGTTTTCTCTGCAAGAGATTCAAAAGATTTTGACAAAGATCAGTAAGGAGAAAGGCTGTGAAGTAATTGGAAGGTGGAAACAGGCATGTGTGAGGCACTTTTATTGGTCAGTTACCTCAACAGAACCAAAGCTGGGAGAAGTCATACTTGCCAAGTTCAAAACCTTTCTCTATCACATCATCAACCATCACAAGGATCTACCAAACCAGTTATTTAACAAATGTGCCCATGGTGTAATAAACACACAAAAAGTTTGGTTGACAAAAGGCATTTGAAATCTGTTACTGTTATTGTTACTGTTCACCGCATTAAATGAGCATTGCATTGCATTAAATGAGCATTGCATTTTGACATACTTATTGTTAATAATGCAAGTTTAAATTGTTATTTTAAGAGAGCAGTGTTGTGATAATCTTTCACTGAGGTTTGGCAGGATGCAAAGTAAGTCCTTACAGACAAATAGCAAAGGTAACTGAAAGAATGTCAGAGTTGCCATGCCTTTACCTCCTTTTTCTCAGGTTCTGTTGCTTACGAAAAGTTGGTAGAGGCTCTCACCCAAAATTCATTGTTGAAAGGGATCAAGCAGGCCTCTCCTGTTGCCCAAACTAGCTGTTTGGAGGGTTACCACTCTGTGGTAAACCAGTTTGCCCCAAAAATGCTGTCTTACTCCTATTCAGGGATGTTGTGCCGGTAAGTACCACTTAGTGGATATAAACTTGTGCAGTTGAAAGAAAATGCTGCAAATAGTGTTACCAATACGATTATTTTTACAGGACTGTTCTTGCAGCAATCCACTTCAACTATAACCTAAAAAGAGAAACCAAGGTTGACGAACATGGAAAATCTAGGCTTAAAGTCACATACCCTAAGTTCAAGCAGGGTGAGGCAACAGTCAGAGAAGTCAGAGTTGATCCAAATTATGGTGAGTTATCACCCTTCAATGAATTTGACCATAAATCCAATAGAGTTGGCACTTCAACTCGTACCACTGTTTATTTTAGTATAATAACACAGTCCACTGTTCAATCTTCTTTCAGAATATGTCTCTGAAATGTACAACATATTGACAACCACATCAAGGGAGACTTTGAAGAACATAAAGGACCAACTTGCAGAACAGGAGCCAGCAGCATTGCATTCCATGATGCTCCAGAAGGAGGAAAAGGAAGCTGCTAAAGCCAAATACAGTAGCCGAAAAGTGAAGGAAACTGCTCTATGTCCTCCTACATGTTCTGGTATGAATGTAATAGGATAATAATTATTACAAAGGTTTTTTTGTACTGGTTTTTTCTGATTCTAATAGTCAATATTTCCCCCCCCAAAAAATTGTATTTCTCCACTTCTGGTTCTGACTTATTGATTTACATCCCCTAAGTCTGTTATCTACCCTCCCTTAACAGATGCTGAGCTTCAAGCAATGCAGCAAAATTCAACAGCTGTTAGAAGACAGAGAAGAACACCAATGTGTAGGACTTGTGGAAAGCCAAGGAGGGGACATACTAAGGGACAGTGTAGCAGCCAAAATGGCCCATAGAGTTATAGATTAAAATTGGAGAAAAAAATTGCACCTTGCTCACTCCATGTGTTACTTTTTAGCGGAACATTGACGAGAAACACCAAATTTGACAAAAGAAAGGGTCGTTTTGTCAGTTCAGGCAGAAACGTTCTGTGAAAACTTTTCTGGACATAATGTTCGGGAGTGTACTGCTCTTTATTATGAGCAACTTGTATTGTGAAAAAAATTAACCTGACAAACATCCGAGCTGCTTCTCTCTGATAGAGGAAGAATATTATTTAATTTCCAGAATGTCAAAGCATAAAAAATTATTTCACAACTATAACTATCAAATTATACATCTTCCTCGTATCCCTTGTATTCTGATTTCTCAGCCATAGGAAATGTCTTTCTTATTCTATTGTAAACACAACAGGGCAGAGGCAGACGGTTTGATGCCCCAACATATTCCCACACCAGTCTGACAAACTGTCGGTATGCCACAGCACGGAGGAATCTGCAGGAAGAAAATATTTCAACTGATTAATCTGAAGAATTGGCAGAAAGATTATTGAAAATGCAACATTTTCGTAGTCTACAAGGAGTATAGTGAGGAATCTTAAAAATAAAATACTCATCAGAAATTACAAATCTACCACCAGGTGAAAAGAAATGAGGTAGATGTTGAAACAAATGGGCTTATTTTTATGTGACTTTTCAAAAGGAGTTTCAATTATCTTATAACATCTGAACTTCTTGTTTGGGCATTATTACGGTGGCCCATATCTGCAAACACAACACAATATTTTTGAAACACAAGTCAATTTTGTGAAACACAACATAAAATTATCGAAACACAACACAAAATTATCGAAACACAACACAAAATTAGCGAAACACAACACAAAAGTAGCGAAACACAACACAAAATTCACGAAACACAACACAAAATTATCGAAATCAACTTTGTGTTGTGTTTGGCTAATTTTGTGTTGTGTTTGGCTAATTTTGTGTTGTGTTTGGCTAATTTTGTGTTGTGTTTCGCTAATTTTGTGTTGTGTTTCGATAATTTTGTGTTGTGTTTCGATAATTTTGTGTTGTGTTTCACAAAATTGACTTGTGTTTCAAAAATATTGTGTTGTGTTGCAAGAATTGTTTGTTGTGTTTGCAGATATGGGCCACCGTACATTATAGATGGAAATCATAAATTCTATCGCGTGAACTTACTCGTTTTCTGCTCTGTCTTCCCAAGCATTCATAGCGGTGTATGATTTGTTCTCCCTCGTTTTCAGACCAATTCCGGCAATTTGAAGCACCCATTTGTTCAGGCAAACGTCTGCGAAACCGGGATGCAATAAAATACAATCGTCCATCTCTAGCTCCTCCATTTTTTCAACGCACCGATTGACCTCTTTGCAGCATCTGCATTCTTCGTGTTTAACCACAAATTCTAGTGAACAGTTGGAACATTGGCACCTGGTAACGAAAATATTTTTCAATCCACAAATTTTGGTCACACTTTATGAAACATCCACTTCAAAGAGAAGTTACTCACTGAGTAAGTCAACAATACTCGCGTCACTAAAAGCTACATGTAGAGATGCGGTAGTTCAGTAACGCAACCATGAAATGAGCAGATGTTAAAAGGAGAGTAACAAACCAATTCACGACGGCATCTTCGCCAGAAAATCTACTCCACAGAGTTTCTTCCTCCTCTTCTTCCTGCGCTACTAGCTCCGCGTACTCGGCCGCTTCTTCTTCGGTGGCAATCGGCTCGATGCTTTGGTCGTATGGCAAAAATTCATCGTTTGCCGACGCAAAACTATCCTCGGAAGCTTCAGATAGTTGCCGGGACAATTCCTCATCAGAAAAAGATTCCATTTACGAACTACAACTAAACAGTCCTTAAAAACGCAATAGACGTACTTCTCTGGGCAGCGCACAAAGAGAGTTGTAGGAGAGCGATGCGACAAGTGATGCGTGGTTTGTTGAGCGTTTGACGTCATGATGACAATTTATGCATTTCGCTTCCGGAACATGTTTTCAACAATGGCGGACGAAATTTTGACGACTTTGAAGCGGTAAAAATTGGTAATCGAAGGTTTGTTTCGCGTTTTTAATGGCATAAAACGTTTTAACTTGACTCAATTGAACATTCTGTAAACAAAAAAGCCCAAAATAAAATGTTCAATTTTCGTCTCAGGGGCACTTTAAGGAACAAAAGGATCACAGCTAGTAAATTTGGACAAGTTGCCAAAAGAAAAAGCAACTTCGACAACCTAGTTAGGCAAATTAACCCATCAAGACATGTGGTTACAGCACCTATGCAGAGAGGCTTAGATTTGGAACCCCAGGCTGCATTTATTTATGCCAGCAAAGCCAAGCAAAACCAAGTGAATCTCTTCCCATCAGGGCTGGTGATAAATCCAAAATGTCCATGGTTGGGATGCACCCCTGACCGCAAAGTGTTTGATTTGGGTGTTGAAGAGCAAGGCCTTTCACCTTTTGGCCTTTTGGAGATAAAGGTTGTTAAAGAAGGTGCAACTGACTTTGAGAATGTGGCCTATCTTACAAAGGACAACGATTCCAATGTCCTCAAGCTTAAAAGAAATCATGACTATCATTATCAGGTCCAATGTCAGTTGGCATTAACTGGCCTTGAGTGGTGTGATTTTTTCAGTTACATCAACGACACTACCTTTTTCTGTGAAAGAATTATGTTTGATCCCATCTTTTTTCAAACTGCAAAAGACAGAGTTGATTATTTTTTCTTTACCTATTTCCTGTGAAGTTCACAGTAACCATTACAATAACAGCTGTATTTATTGCTATGAATTTCCTTGTTATAAAGTTCACACAATGTGAGTACACAGTCAGTGCAACCTAATATGTACAAATTCTTTATTTAATGATTCCTGGCTATGATTGAATTTATTATATACTGAACATTTAGTTGTTAGTGGTATCACTGTCATCTGTGTCTTTGATCAGTGCACCTTGAAAGTTAGTCAACAAACAGGCAACTGTATACAGTTGATTGACAGATCCCAGTATAGACAATGAGATGTCAGAGTCAAATATATGAAATTCCTTTATCCTTCTTATTGCACGTTCCACATGGATTCTTACTTTTGCAATAGTTTTTGTTTCGAAAACATCCTGGGCTGAAAATTGAGTTTGATTCTGAAGAAAGGGTGGCAAATTCAAAGAAACTTGTTTACTGCTTAAAAGATCTTCAATATCAAATCCCTTATCTGCCATGACACTGTCATGTGCCTCCAGAAGATCCAAAATGCCAGAACAACAAGTTATTTCTTTGTCTGATATCGAACCAGTGTACAGGCTAGAAACAAATGTGATAGCCCCATGAGGAGCAATCCCAATTAAACCTTTTAAAGTAGTGCTAGACTTGTACGATGAATACAACTGAGACTGTAATAGCAATGAAGAAGGGGTTTGGACATAAATTTCAGTGCAGTCAATGATGACACGTGTCGATGGATACAGCTCTTTGAAGCTATCTGGCATAAGTTCATTAATGCACTCTCTAGTTGGCCATATTGGCTGATTGCCAAGGAAGAAGTACAAAAAATTGGCCCAAGTTGTTATTTTTCTACTCACACTAGAAACATGCAAACTAAAACGCTGGGCAAAGTCCAGTTCAAATAAACCAAGCTTCAATCGAACACAAAATAAAAAAAGCTCATCTATCAGTTGCATCTTGCGTACTCCTGGCCTGTTTGCACCTATTCCTGAAGCATACACATAAACCATTGTTTCTGCAGTTGGTTTAACAAGTTCAAAAAATAGCTTAAAGTGATCATAAGTTGGAAAACCTGTGTAAAATCTCACAAGAGCATTATCTTTAGAGAACCTTTCCAGGCCAAATCGACTAATCTTAAGATTTGCCTCTAATTCTTGAATTTTTGCCTCTGATGACTCCTTTGTGGCAGCAGCAGCCTCCTTGAGTACTCTCATCTCGGCCTCCTTTTTTTGCACTTCTAACTGAGTTATTTTCAGCTGCTCCATTAGGCTCTGAATCTCACTCCTTGCAGCCTGATAATCTAGCTCTAGTTGGGATGGTGCTTCAGGTGGCTCAGGCTCTACATCACTCTCGTCTGTTTGTGTCTCACTAAAGGGAAGAAGTTTAATAAACATATAAATGATGTAGACATACAGAGAAAGAAATCAGGGGCTGTTGATACAAAGGGTCTAAAGGAAAGTGGAGCCACAGAGGGTCATTCTCTTCAGAGTGAGTCATTGGCTACAAACACAAGCAAAATGAGGCTTTTGTAGAGATTTTCTTCTATTGTTATTACTACTAAATTTTTGTCATTTTTATTAGCATTATTATCATTATTATTATTATTTTTATCCTTATTATTATTATTATTATCATAACTATTACTGTTATTACTATACCCATATGTCAATGCGTTCTGTCTGCAATTGATATTATTACCTTTCAACATGTCTTACAATCTTTCTTCTTTGGGTCGTTCTAGCTGACCAATTGAAGACAGACGGGACAGAATCTTTTTTCAAATTCCGTCGACCAGCCCGGTCAGGGGGCAGAAAATCTTCCTCTGCAAAATGTGCAGAGCAAACCCTGGTGCCTTCAGTGAGCTAGAAAAAAATAAGATATTAAAGCTAAAAAATTGCATGCAATCCAAGAGAAACATAATTATAAGTAACACGTAGATAACCACGCAAATTGAATGACAGTACATTGAGTGAAATTTCACAAGTACTACTATTCAGGGGGTTGTAGTTAGCACCTACCTTAAAGTTGTCACCAATGTCTCGTCTAATTTTTACGATCCAGTTTGCTCTGAGTTGATCGTCTTTCTTAGGAAAACGATGAAAAGACAACGAGCTGTTGTAACGGGAGTCATTGTTACATTGTGGAACACAACAATGCAACGCAGAACCTCGTTTTTTCTTCTTGACAGGTTCTAAAACAGAACAAAATGTTGTTCTCAGTTTTGTGTTCGCAATTGGTTGGAGAAAAGATTATGATAACGAAATACCACGGTGAGAATTTAGCCACTCACTTACGGCAAAAATGAAAGCGAGCGAGAATGTGAACACTAGTTGTGTTCAACGAACTTAAAAGAATTCAACACGCAAAATCAGAAATAGAGATCATAATGTTCTGGATTGAAGCAAATCTAATTCCTAACACTAAAAACCGTTTTCTGTATCGAACAACGTTACATTTCTAAGACTAAAATATGTCTATTAACAAGGAAACTCACCGTCACTCGTTCCCGAAGGATCGGCCATATCTTGTCTTATATTTGAGCTTTCGCCTGGCTTTTACTCCCAGAGCAAAGGTAAATCAGGCGAACTTCAAGTCCAGTGAAACTGAAGTCACAATAAATCTCGTTTGTTCTTTTACAACTAGCTTTTGGGATATTTTCGACCAAAAAGTCAAAGTTCGCTTCGCTTGAGTTGATCAATTCTTGTACAGTACAATGAGCGGGACGCTGGTTTGCTTGCTCACCAGCAATGCGTTGCTATGTGGTAACCAAGCACGTGACTAAGTCCTGCAAAGAGCCTATTGGTCCCATTCGACTACAGGTTCAGGTTCTTCAACTTCATTCCGGAATCTTGTGGGGAACGGTTCTCTACAATGTCCACAATGATCGGCTGTTCGTCTATGATTCTCAAGGCAACGCCGATGAATTCTTCGTCGACAACATGGAGTTGTCGTCGCCTGTACTAAATTAACCGTAATTTGGATGAGACAAATAAAGCAGGCATAGTCTCTGCCATCAACCTCTGGTTCTTCGGAACGTAACCTTCTGGAACTTCGTGACGCCATACTAAAAAATTTTAGAGATAAAGTACCTCAAAATTAGAGTTTAAGACAGATTAAAAAAATGCTGGAAAGAATTTTTACCTTACCTCACTCAACTCTCAGCTACTACTGCGAGTGTAAAGTGTAAAAAAGGTTTGTTAAATATATGAATACATTGAATAGAAGCACGTAGTACCGTTCCGTATGGGTTCAGAGTGTAAAATATGATTGTGTAAAAAGTGAATCGACCGTTAATTGCATTGTCCACAAAAAATTTGAGGAATTTTTAAATTATCTCTATTGTTTCTTTTAGTCATATAACTCCCACCAAAATTTACCGAGGATGCAGTTGGTAGAGAACAGGTTTGAAGCAAGTTGAGTTGTGGAAAAAAACCGGCGATGGGTGAAAAAAGAAAATGCACGTGGTCTATGGTATCCTGGGAAGATGATGTCAATGATGAGGAATTGGTCGAGTCTACTCATCAAACGAGTCAGCTTTTTCAAGATGTACGCTGCTTCCGTCTCTCTCTGTATTTCTTCTACTTTTCTTTTTTCTTTTCCTTCTTTCTCTGGAACAACAAATGCAAAGTCATGTCAGAAAGTTTACCCTTAAAGATGGAGGAATTTTTCATCAAGTGTCGAAAGCAGTCTGGGATCCCATCAGTTAGGCTTCACTTCTCTCTATGATTGGTTCAGAAAACTAGTGCCACTCTCTCAACCAATCAGATGGAAAACTAAAACCAATTATGACTTGGTCGCTTGCGTTTTCCCGCGCTTGCAGCAGTCTGCTTGTTTTTTTTTTTCTTTGAGTTCTCATTGGCTCTAAAAAGTCTCTTCCTTACTTGTGATGGGTCTTAGTAATTACTTAGGGTTTGGTTTTACTAAAAAAGCTTTCTATCATCTCATATCCAACGCACGCTCGTGGAATAACTGTTAAATATTTTTTTCCATAGACTGTGGATGTTACAATAAGCAGCTTTGCCATAAGGTTAAACTCAAACATGAGAGCTTGCTTGCAAAATAAACAGACAGTGTGAAGTCTTACGAGTGCAGTAGACGGCCGGTAATCTGCCTTTGATAAAATCCTTGATTGAGGCCCGAGCTTACTGTGTATTTTTCAACAGTAAAATCTATGAATAAAGGGGATACGGTCTTAAAAAAGCTGTGGTGCTCCATCAGTGGGGGTAACAAGGTATTTGGGTTTTATTAACTCAGTTGATATTGTAAACTGGCCACTGTAAAGAGTTTCAAAGCTGACCTTTCGGGCGTTAGCACTGTCAGAGTCAATGTAGAAATTGTGGGCTCTGTGGGTGTTTATATGCAGAAGGTGGAACCGAACTAAGCTATTAGTGGGAATATAGGGACGAGGAAGCAACATTAACTTAGTAGAGCAAAAATCATTTGTTGATACCTATGGGATTAAGAGTGCCAATTTGAAAGATAAGCTATTGGTCCAGCTGGTCGGGTGTGAAGGAATCTGTTAAAGGTGGCGCTTCTCGGAGTGGTCATTGGGAATCCTTCAGCTTCTGATACCCTGCGGTTGAGTCTTTCTTGGCCGGCGATCCTTTCTTTGTTGGGGAAACTTGTGTGGAGGGCTATTTGTTGCGACTCCTCAGCTGCCTCCTCAGTCAGACTATACCACTGTTTGGCCGTTTTGTCAGAGTGACAGATCAACCTCAGCAAATCCTCATTGATGGGCTGTCCTAGGCGTATGTTTAGTTTCATTTCTGTAATGATCCACTTTCTCAAGTCAGTGGCAGAGATTGCCTTGTCTGTTCTAATGCCGCTCTTGACTATAAACATGGATATTCTTAGGCCAATACGGTGATATCACGTTGCCGCCATGTTGGATTTGAGATACATCAAAACGAGGCTGGGCGTGCAAAGATAATAAGGTCACGGTGTTTTCTCTGTAAATATGTCTAACTACCACTGCTGTGTAAACTTATGTACGAATGATAAACGCTATGAAAATGGTAAGGATAAATACTTCTTCAACTTCCCTTCCAAGAAAGAAAAGAAAAAAGAGTGGATTATCGCTATAAAACGAGATCCTGGGCCGCTATTCAAGGTAAGTTAGTACAATATAGTCTCAGCGATGACTACTACACACGTGTAGTTGTGATTCCGCTGTTAAACAGAAAAATCGCGAGTTATTCTTTTTTCCTTGGTTTGATTATTATGGAATTAGAAATTGCGATTGATTTTATGTATATTGGGGCTGAAATATGTAGTAATTTCGACAAAAAGTAAAAAACATACCAACCACACGTGGACCGGTCTATTTGTTTATATTATGGCAACTCGCGGGAAAATTTTCTCTGATTGTCTGAAGTTTCTGAGTACTGTTTCTGTTGCTGTGTTAAATACTGTTTATAGATAGTTATTTTTGCTCTTTTTTAGATAAAGAAAAATTCGACACTGGTATGTTCTGATCATTTCAAGCCGGGTGACATTGAATACACATTGACAGGAAGGGTTCGACTGAAGCAAGGAGCTGTCCCGTCGATTTTTAAATGGACTAAAGAACATGAAGGACGTCCAGATAATAGCCTGCAAAAGTTTAAAAAGCAAAAGATAGAAGTGGAATCACTACCAAGTGCAGCAGGAGATATAACAGAAATGGAACAAGGAATAGCCGATAGAACCGATGCTGCAATGGAGACTGACTCACCTTACAACACAACAAACCCTGAAACAAATGCCGAAGTTAGCACTGAAATAAATGGTGAAGTTAGCACTGAAACTAATGCCGAAATAAACACTGAAGCCGAGTCAGTCACGACTGCATTAAAAGAAGAACTTGCGTCAACACAAAGAAAAGTAAAGGAACTTGAACTTCAGATAGCTACTCTTTTGTTAACTTCTTTTGGTTCTGAAAGAATTACTGGAAGTCCAGAATTGACAAGGTTTTACACTGGCTTTCATTCAAAGGAAAAACTTGATAGTTTTTATCGATGGGTAGAACCGTATGCAACTAAGATGACCAAATGGTCTCAAATACAAAGAGCTAGAGGTAGGCAGAACTTCAAACGTAGAAATAGTTATGGCAGCTTTTCTTTGTCTCTTTATGATCAGCTAATTTTATTCCTGATAAGACTTAGACTTGGCCTAGCTGAAACAGACCTTGCAGTTAGATTTAATATCACTAAACCCACAGTCAGTAGAATTATAATAACATGGGCAAATTTTCTTTATATCCTTCTTGGTCAGTTGCCAATTTGGCCAACAAAAGTTCAAATTCAGAATAGTATGCCAGAGTGTTTTAAGAGTACATACCCCAAAACAAGAGTAATTCTTGATTGTACAGAGATTAAGGTACAGAGACCTAGCTCAAAGGTTCTTAATTCAGAATTTTATTCTTCATATAAATCCCATACTACTTATAAATGTTTAATCGGGATCGCACCCCATGGCCCTGTGACATTTGTCAGTTCTCTTTACCAAGGTAGCATATCTGACAAAGAAATTACCCGAAGCAGTGGTATATTATCATTAATTGAGGAAGGAGATGAGGTCATGGTAGATAAAGGTTTTTTAATTCAGGATTTATTACAATGTAAAAAGGCTACAGTCACAATCCCCCCTTTTCTTTCTAAAACCAAATCAATGCAATTCAGTACAAAGCAAGTTTCTGAGACCCAACAGATTGCACGATTGCGAATTCATGTTGAACGTGCCATAAGAAGAGTTAAAGAGTACCAAATTTTTGACAAAGTCCTTCCCTTATCACTAGCTGGTTCTATTAATCAAATCTGGTGTGTTTGTTGTCTGATGACAAATCTTAGAGGGGCATTATTTTAATGCTTTTAACAATATATAAATGATACAATGCAATATTTAAAATTCATGAACACAATGTTCTGTATATATTATGATGAGACATGTCATCATTTAAAAAAAATGGACTGATTAAGTTTTGTTAAGTTTTGACAAAATGTGGAAGTAAATATTGAAAATAGAAATGATCAAGTTTGCTTTTCATTTCTGCACAAAATTCATTGTCAAACTCAATATGTTCCAGGTGATAATCTTGTTTACAGTAAACATAAAAATCAGCCCATGGGGCCCCACTAAGTAACATCTGACCCATTACTTGGTAATAGTAGGAGTGGGTCTTCTTAAGTCTATAAATCCCATTCACACATTTAAGATAATTTAAGTCAGTTATTGAATCTTTAATGGGACACTTTATTTCAAGTAGTCCCCAAGAGTCTGCTTCACTTGGATCATAAACTCTTCTGTCTGGGGAAGTGGCTAGATATGGGCAGGAGGGGTTTATCACAATACCTGAAGGAAAAACATTGCAGTCTCTAGTGTCAGCATATGCACTTGCAGCTTCTTCTTCTGTATTTATGCCATGAAGCATTGCCTCTGTTTGCTTTGTTTTTCTTAACAGTCTTTCTGCAAGGGACTCAAAGTCTTTTTTTCTGCTGCATACATCTTTAAATTTACTGGATGAAAGCCGTTTGGCTTTCAGGTCAAACCACTTGCTTGTATCACACTGTTCTCTGGTCTCTGTCTCATAGAAATATGACTGGTTGTATGAGACACACAGACCCTCTAATACATTTTGCTCTCCAGCACTTGGCGCAAACAGGTAGAGGCTGTCAATTGTAGGCATACTATAATTGGGGGGTAACTCAGGACCATCAACTTTGACATGAACTTTTGGATTGTTTGTTTTCTTTATCTTTTGCTGATATGATAGTACACTTCCTGTTGCTACATCACCAAATTTGCAGGAGGTAAGAGAGAGATCTTCCATTGGTCGTAATATTGAATTAACTTGTGTATCTTCATGCTCTTTAAAATGTTCCCTGAATGTGGATATTATATCTTTGCTTCCAAAACAATCTGGGATGGGATTATACAAGGTTGATCTCACACCATCAATTCTCCTAATTCTCTTCTTTGGCTGCGGCAGTGAAAGTGGAACTTTCACTTGTTGTAGCACCACCTCATCTATTTCTTTGGGTTTGATCCCAACAGTTCTCTGAGGTACATGCCAGGTCTGAGGCAATGAAGTCTTGGACATTGCAGGAGGAACACTCTCCAAATCTAGGAGTTGGTAGTGTGCAATGAGGTACATTAAACCAATCACATGGTTACACAAACCAGCACCTCCTTCACAGTTGCATTTCTGGGAAAGAACTGACTGTTTTTCTCTTGATAATTCAACCTAAACAATATGGTAAAGAAAATTTTAACTTTCATGCAAAAGATAACATAATTCTAAGTATTTTGCTAAAAAGGTTTTTAATATAATAGCATATGAGGTCTGTTTATTAACTCAAGAATATTGAAATACATCGTTAAACATATTCAATCTCAGCTGTTATAGCAAAAAAATACATCTAAATCTCTTAATGGATGTATCAATTATACATCAAACAGTTATGATTTCCATTAATAAATAATTTTCAATTAGTTAAAGGCATGAACGTACCTGCAGTCGCCACGGTTCATCATTTTTTCGTTGTGATCTGTAGCTCCTAGCTCGAACTGTCACTTTACAAGGTTCTACTTTAACTAGAGGGGAAAAACACTTCAATAAACGCATGATTTTTCGCTTTGATTTCGATCAATATTGAACATAAAGACAGCAACTACAAATGCATTAAAAGAGACATCAAAACTCCGGAGAATCTATCTTTTGATATACAATAATGCCAACAAATAGCCAAAGTAGCGAAGAAAAGAATTGATGATCTTACCTTCGACATCAAAGACATATCCTTCGCAAAAATTACTGTAACCTCGCGTTCTAACTTTCTTTGGGACTTTATCTAGCTTCTGCAGCCACTTTTCTATGAAGGAATTGTCTACTAAAGGAATGTTTTTCAATGATTTGGACCAGGCCGAAAGAGACACATTAGTGGCAGTCGCCATTTTGCAAATTATGCACGCCCAGCCTCGCTTTGATGCATCACCAAACCAAGATGACGGCAACGTGATATCGGTGTATGGTGCCCTTGTAATGGGAAGGGCCATGGACTTAAGGAAAATTTAGCAGGTGGGATCCTTGTCTTGTGTAACAAGTTGCCTTGGCTTTTCCACAAAAACTCTCATAAGGAACACGGTGTCTGGGTCCATGGTGATTGGTGCCGGACCACCCTCCTCCCGTTTGTGAGATGGCTCGAACATAACCTTATTCCTCTTCTTTGTATCCCATCTTGCCTTCTCGAACATTCCTCCTGTTGCATTTTCTAAGAACCCTGGCCTGGTTCCAACAGCTCTAGTGAGTGACACTAACAACAGATGTCTTGTGGCACCATATTGCTGCAGGTTAAGTTCTTGAGCTGACTGCACTTTGTCTGCAGCAATGGTGGCTTGCCTTCCCTCCACTGCGGGCTGTGAATTCATGATCTCCTCCACATCTTGGCTTGTCAACAGGCTGTCACATACTCACTGAGGTATTTTTCCCACTTTTCCAGAGGTCTCTTGTGATGCATTGCCTCAGTCCCTTCAAACTAGTGGCCAGATTGAACAGCATGTTGTTAGTTTTGTTGTCTGTGTTAGGTAAGTGAGGACGTGGCCCTTTCTTCGTAAAAATGTTTAAAAACTTTTGAAAGCTACTGAGGTTTGATTTTAGTGTCCCTTGTTCTTTAAATTAGGTATTACCCAGTCGAGCCACACTTTGTTGCCTTCGTCTTCTGCCAAGATGACTATATCTTCCCCAGAGGGGTCAATATCCTCAAGCATAGTTCTCACTTGGCACACGTGCTGAAGGCAGTTTTTGTCTTGGTGAAATCCAGCTGCAAGAGTAAATAGGTAGTTGAAGTCAGCAAACCAAATGTGGCGCTTGGTGGATGCATGTTCTTCGTTGAAATAGTCAGTCTTGGTAGGGTACACCTTGTCCCTGTCACTCGATACATCAGAGGTAGGCGCCTCCTCAGAGGCAGGACAGGCAGTTGTTTCCACTTGAGACATTGGCAGGTTGCTGCTACCACTACCTGGCCTCTTAGGTGTGGGTGGAGCTACACTTTCGGCAATGTCTGATTCTAGGTCTTGGGCTCGTGGCATCTCTGCCTTTGATTGTTCAACATGGGAAGCATCATCCTCCAATGTGGATCTTTTGGATGCTGGATGTGGCAGGCTTACCTCAGCAATTGGAGGTTCTGGATGTACCATTGAAAGGAGTTCCTCTTCCGTTCCAATGTAGCGTTTTGCTGCCTTAAGCCTTAATGTGTAAGCTGTGCCACCAGCCTTCATCCTATGCTTGTTCTGAAGATGCTGAGGCAGATATGCCCCAAGGTAGTTGCAGTTTGGCTGGGGCACCACCTTCTCCATCTTTCTTTGGACTTCTTGTCTGGCTTTGTTTTATAGGAGGCCCTCTTTTTTTCTTGGGGTTAACACCCATCCAAAAGAAGCGGTCTACGTCTTGTTCACTGACTTCGTTCTTTTTCAAGTGGACATTCCTCAGGTGCCGTTTGAGGTTAGGTAGACACATCCCTTCCCACTAAGCACTCTCTAGGGAGGTGGTGACTTTGGGTATTCTTCTCTTCCACCTGCGGTCCCTCATCCTCAACCTTTTCTTCCCCACTCTCCTTCTCATCCGTGTCACCTTGATATGCATCGTAACTATCATCTTGGTCTTGACTATCTCCCCGGTACTTGTCACCTCTTCCACCTTCACTATGGCTTCCTTCGTTACTCATCTGGCTAAACCTCTTGTGCTCCAATGTGTTCACCTTTAGAAACATATCTGTTGTGCTACAGATGTCGTTAATCGAGGATCTCGCCAGCCACATCTACTCCGCTTAGGCAGTTAACATGCTGCAAAGTAAAGCAAGTTGCTTAGGTCTTTTATCACTTGCTCTTTGCTTGCATCCGGGTCGAATGTACTTAGGATTGTAGAGGATTCCTTCTTCAAGACGTAAGTGTTCCAACGAGGTTTTGTCTCCCTTTTTGGCATTTTCCAAAAGCTCAATCAAAGTTGAAAGTTCTTTCTCCACTTTGAAGGACAATTTCAACAAAACCCACACCAGGTGGCTTTATTATTAACTTCGCTCAAAATGACGGCAAGTTAAAGAAAATGAACAAACAGCGTGGGAAAAACTGGGTCCTCTCCCCTGGTAAAGGCATGGTCCGCCCCACGATCCTCGTCTTTTTGCTGAGCAAACCTGTCAAAGAAGAAAGAAGTGACAATCAGGAAAGGTGAGGGTGGGAGCATTATTATATTTCGTCTCCATTTACTCGTGCAATTCATCTTATACTACAAGGCTATGGGTCTTGCATAATCTCTGACGACAGATGCTTTCATGAAACACCCTGGTTGGAGCACAGTAATTAGTGAGTATTAATCTGACACTTCTGGCTGGTATCATTTGCTAGTGCTAACCGAGTTTGATCTTTGTTTTTTAGCCTTATTACTTGGTTGCCCACCCTGAGGCAGAGCCCTTTCTTCCATGCATATTACCTTCACTATCGCACTGCTGACAGAGAAAGCCCTTCTACTCATTCTCCTGGCAACGCCTGTGGAATCCGTGGAGGTGATGGCTTCTGCTGTTGTGTCGGCCCCACCGCCGTCTCCGTGGGACGACAAGTCACTCTGCCGCCCAGGTTGGCAACTTAGCTGCACGGGAAGATTGCAGAGCAATCTGTCTGTCTCTCGGGAGGATTGGCGTTGCAATATAATGATGTCGCCGCAATATAAAAATGCTAGTTCAAAGCCTATGATAGACTGAGAACTGTCCTGCCAAAAGATGGATCATGGGCAGGCTTGTAATAAAACCTCTGAAAGGTGTTATCACTTGAGCAGTCAGCCATTCTTAGAATATCACTGACTGACAACCCCACTCTTGCCGCAGTAGAAGAAGCAGCCCCTCTAGTATTCTTGCTTTTCATATGACGTCATCGATTTACTGTCCGCCATCTTTGAGTACAGGTAGCTCATTTGCATATGTGAACTCGCCTCACGTGCTTAGTATTTTGACTTAATGTCGGACAGTTTTTTGAGCGATTCTAGCAAAAACGCACTTGTAAAAGAACAGAATACAGTAGAAAAATCCTCACTCATCTTATCTGAATATGTAAAAGGCCTAGATAACCACGTGCGATGCCGTTATGTGGAAAAAATTGCAGTAATAGGCATCGATCCCTCTACGCTCGATACTTCACACTTCGATCCAGAATGTCTTCCCCCGATAGAAGCCGGGGATCTTGTATCTTACCTTGTTTTAGAAACAAGCTACTACACACTAAACCAGTTTAAGAACTTTAAAAGTTTGGAGGCATACAATCAAGTGGTCTCAGGGTTTGTAACGAGCGTTCAAGGAAGAGTTATCGCAGATATGTTTGTTGTCATTGGTAAGGTTCGTCGATCGCAAAGAATGAACGATCCACCTATCAAAGTATGGATCATTGCCAATAAAGAAGGAGTAATTGCGTCCGCTCATTGCTTTAATTGTCTTGCTGGTTTAGGAGAATCGTGTTCACATATCGCAAGTGTATTATTTTATATCGAAGCGTGGACACGAATACACGGAAAACTTGCCTGCACTCAGGTCAAATGTACCTGGTTGTTACCAACGTACGTGAAAGAAGTGCCCTATTCCAAAGTTAAGGACATAGATTTTAGATCAGCTAGGCGAATGAAAGTTGAACTTGACAAGAAAATCGACGAAGGCCAGTTCAACGTTGATAGCCAATCCAGCCAAAACAAAGCGCCGTCAAAATCAGCAGAGTGTAAACCATCTGACCAAGAAATTGGCGATCTTTTCCGCAAGTTAAATGAATGTAAAAACAAGCCTGTTATTCTTAGTCTTATTTCACCTTATGCTGATAGCTTTATGTTGAAAAGCCGGCGGATTCCTACCCTCAATGACCTGTTTGATCCTGAAAACTTAAAGTTGAACTATGTTGATTTGCTAACTAAATGCTGTGAAATTGACATATCTCTCTCGGAAGCAGAGATAGAAACTATTGAGGAGGACACCCGAGAACAGTCACGAACATCTGCATTTTTTATTCACCGAGCAGGTAGAATTGGAGTGTCCCAAAGTCATACCGTTTTCCATACAATTGCAGCACAACCATCGATATCATTGGTGAAAACCATTTGTTATCCTCAGCTATTTAAAGTGACAACTGAGGCAACTTTGTATGGGAACAAAAATGAAGCCAAGGCTATTGATGCCTACACAAAAGCAGTATCAGGGAAGCATAAAGATTTTAATGTGTCCAAGTGTGGAATGTTTATCGACAAAAGCAGACCATGGCTGCACGCAACTCCTGACCTTTTGGTTACTTGTTCTTGTTGCGGTGATGGGTGTGGAGAGGTCAAGTGCCCCTTTAGCCTGAAGAATGGTGACTTTGATAGTTACTTTCAAAAGAAATCATCTTGTCTTCAACTAGTTGATGGAGAGCTACAATTGAAGAGGGACCATCAATATTATTTCCAGGTACAACAACAACTGCTCATCACAGAATGCAAATATTGTGACTTTGTAGTTTGTTCTTTCTCAGAATCTGGTCCCATTATCTTTGTAGAGAGAATAATGCCAAATCCAGAGCATTGGGATGTTGTTGTTCCCAAGTTAACCCAGACTTGGAGAATATGTGTATTACCTGAGCTGACATCAAGATGGTACACCAGAAAACAACATTTACCTGGTATTGCCTGCACTATTGACCCAGATGGGATTTGCTACTGTCGAAAGAAATGGGATGAAAGAGTTCTTGAATGCAGCAATAAAGATTGCAATATCAAGAAATTTCATTATTCTTGTTTGCGTATTACTGAGGCAATTCCTAAAACATGGTATTGCCCAACTTGCTGTCTACTTCCTAAATTCCAAAAGCCAAAGAGGGGTAGCAAGGTGTGCAATAATAATTCTAACGATGAAAAAGCATTGAGTCGCACTAGTGTTTGCATCTGTGGCAAAAAGGCGACAAGGACTGACAGACTAATCAAGTGTCACAATAATGAATGTAAGAATGGACAATTTTTCCACCTTGATTGTTTGCATTACAAAAGAATGCCTAACAATTGGCAAACTAACTGGATGTGTAGCAGCTGCAAAGTTAATGGAAATTATCAGCCTGCAGTCTCAGGCACTAAAACAGATGTTTACAAGACACCGAATAACCAACCTACCACTTGTACTTCTCAGCAACTTCAGCCAGTTAATCATGCAGTTTCTCCAATAATTGATGATCGTCAAGATTCAAGTGATGATGAGCCTGAGATCATTAAAGAAACCAAAGAGAACATTGACAAATTGGCACCTCTCAGTGATTTTCAACCCTTAGTCACAGGTACCAAAACAGATGTTTACAAGGCATCTAATCACCAACCTACCACTTGTGCTCCAGGTACTTCACAGCAATCTGAGCCAGTTAATCATGTAGTTTCTCCAATAATTGATGATAGTCAAAATTCAAGTGATGATGAGGCTGAGATCATTAAAGAAACCAAAGGGAACACTGATAAATTGGCACCTCTTGGTGATTTAACTCAAGAACATTTTGAGATCATAATGTCCAGTAATGGCTATCTTGATTGTACAATCATCCAGCAAGCACAGATATGCCTTAACCCTTTTCCTCCCATGGGTATGGTAATTAATTTTCGCAAAAAAGACAACACCGTGAATAAATGGTTGTAAGTTGAGCTACATTTAGTCAATTTTCATATATCATAGCTCATTTTGAAGTTTAGAGAATTTTCTACACAGTGAACCAACAAAATTTGCCTGTCCCTTGTTATGTAAGTTTCTCACTTTATCCTCAAAGTTGACATATGACAGTAAAAATACACTAAAAAAATCCTTCGTTCACAAGAATTCAGCTCTGAAACCAAAAAGAACTGTCAAATAATAACAATAGTCATTTTTGTTAAGCTAAAGAAATGACCTTTAAGATAAATCACAAATATTTGTTATATTGATCTAAAAAAAGCTTCTTACGGCCCTCAAACAGTAAGGCAATTTTCATCGTAAATTTTAATTCTATAAATCATTTAAAAAATTAATCAACTGAGGATTTAACAGCAACTTAAATCTCATAAGGTATTATTTTTTACCAGACTGATCCAAACAACCTTTCTGAGCATAACTGCCTTCCCCAAGTTTTTCAAATATCTGCAGGTTAATGATTAACCAATCAAAAGAAACAGTCAAGTCCATAATCCCATGAATTATGGGTACATACATTTGTAGAATAAACAATCAGAAAACATAATTTTTTGAACAAGGAAACACCACATAATATCTCTTATAAGCATGGAGTTGGACATACCAGTGCTACAATGTCAGTATGCTGTTGGCAAAGTGAACAGTTTTTGACAACCAACGGTCAATGTTCCGTTACTTATAGGAGAGTTCACTGCCTCGTCTGCCTAGGTCTTCCTCTTGCAAAAGGCCTGCCAGGATTCTGAGGTTTCAGATGTGGGGTTGCTGCTCCATATTCAGGGTCATCATACAAATAGTCTTGGAGGGTGTGGTACTTCTCAAAACAAGGGCTGGGGCACATGTGGACTCCACACAGTCCACACTTGTATGAAGTCAACACTCGCTGCAGGTGAACTTTACAAGCACACCGTTTGTCAACTTTGACTGGGAAGTGTCCCAAAGACAGATTCAATCTTGATATTTGAGGTGCAGCAGCTGTGGGGGTAATCTTGTAGCTCCTTCCACCATGTAAACCTCTGATTACCAGAATCCGGAAATCCATCATGCTCAGATCTGGTTGATCATCATCTTTTCCCTTGCAGTAAACAAGATATGCATTCAAAACTGACACCTCCAAGAAATGATAGAAGAGTTTTAGATACCATGTCCAGCCTTTCATGAGCCTTGCATAGGCAGTTGTCCTCTGGTCTGCAACATCAACACCACCCATGTGTAAATTGTATTGTTGCACTGGTATGGGACAGGCAAAGTCTCTCCTATGCCAGACGTTTGCTTCTCGCACTGATCTTTCAGCAACTCCCATTTCTTCATTAGCTGGTAAAGTTGTCAGAATAGTCACAGGTTTTCTGTCTTTCCATGTCACACAAGTGAGGTGATGTTTTTGCCGAAAAATTGCTTCACCACGTTTCATCCTCTTTACAGTAGCAGAGGTCGATGTTGTTACATCTCGAGGAAGACCGATCCGATCCCCCCGACATGTTCCACAGGCTTGAAGACCCTGATCATAAAGTTTCTCAAAAAGTTGAACTGAGGTGTAGTAATTATCCATAAATATATTGTATCCTAGTCCATAAAATGGTTCCACAAGCTTCAAAACAACTCTTTGAGCTAAACCTTTAGACTGTTGTCCACATTCCTTGCCTGTATAAACAATTATGTCTGACACATAGCCATTTTCAGAGTCAGCCAAAGTAAATTCCTTGAGGCCAAATCTTGCTGGTTTGTCCCTCATATACTGCCTCCATGAAAGGCGTCCTTTAAACTTCACAAGGGTTTCATCCACTGACAGGTTCCTGCTTGGGGCATAAACTCTTTGGAACCGGTTTTTAATTAGTTCTAAGAAGGGCCTAATTTTCCCCAGTTTGTCATATCCATCTTGACCTCTAGGAATTAATTGTGTATTGTTCACAAAATGTATATACCTCAAAATTTGTGTAAACCGATTCCTTGACATGCAATTTGTGAAGAATGGTGTTTGAAGTATCTCATCAGTGGACCAGTAACTATGTATGGTAGGTTTGTTTACCAGCCCCATTGCTAAAATCAAGGCAATAAATGTTCTTATTTCATCTTTGTCCACTGCGTGCCAAGGCATACGGTGTTTATCCGGGGTTTTGGCTCTCTCTTGGGCAGCATACAAATTTGTTTGTGTCACAACTAGATCAAGCAAGGCATCAATAAAAAACAGACAAAAATAACTCGCTG
The DNA here is from genome assembly GCF_964205215.1 of Stylophora pistillata. NCBI lineage: Eukaryota > Metazoa > Cnidaria > Anthozoa > Scleractinia > Pocilloporidae > Stylophora > Stylophora pistillata. The sequence continues at coordinate 32,066,576 of NC_142520.1, forward strand.
GGTCTTTTTGATCCGCTCCCATTCGAACTTTAGGCCCCGTGGGTTGGGTGAAAGGCAGGTCTGAATGCGTCCTGATGTCTTCTACCCAAACAGGATCACCCACAACATCGTTTTCGCCCTGTGCTGTACGTCTCCGCTTCCTGGGAGGCCCTGCTTGTTGTAATTCTTCATTTTCGTCACTTTCTTCAGCCTCAGAGTCAGTCTGATAAAAGTCTGAGTCAATTTCCTCGTCAGAGTCAGTCTGATAAAAGTCTGAGTCAATTTCCTCGTCAGACTCTCGCTCTAAATATGCCGTGCCTATAGCTACAGAAGTCAATGGCATTTCATCTTCGTCTACGAACACTAAATCCACGTTTTGAGAAGTCTCTGCAGCCGAATTTACTACAAATTCACTTCCAGAAGTTGAAGCCATTACTGATCAGCTGTTCCTGAACTTCGCGCGAAAACTCGAACAGAAAAGAATCGCAATTTTTTCGGTCAAAAGCAGGCAAATTCACATGAAAAACACCGAAGAAACCGACAAAAATCGCCAGGCTTCAAATGAGGCAGAGGGGGGCTATCGCAATCAAGTATTTCACCCCTAGCGGGCTCAGCATCGGTCAGCCGCATTTATCGTCACACATATGTGACGCTGGGACGAAAAGGGTTAAGAAAGTCAATCCTTTAATTGAAGGGTTCCAAAGAACAACATTGGGCCCATGTAGAAACTTCAGTATTATTACTAGTGAGTTTGTACAAATTCTGCACACGGGTAGTTTTCACTGGGTGTGCATTGGCTCAATTGGATGTCAGCCTGGAGAGGTTAGACTTTATGATAGCCTGTACCATGATATCATAGAAATGGAAGTCAGGGAGCAGGTTGAGAACATGATGGCAGACAGCTTTACAGGAATAACTAATGTTCCTGTACAACAGCAGCTTAATGGGAGTGACTGTGGCGTTTTTGCCATTGCATTTGCAGCCTGCTTAGTGCATGGTTACAAACCAGAAGACTTTACTTTTGACATAACAAGAATGCGGCCACACCTGCTTCAGTGTCTTAAAGATGGAGTTATTACAATGTTCCCTAGTTTTTGATTGCAATTAAATCATTAAAGCTTCAGATTTTCAGTTATTCTGAGACATAAGTAGCAAGACTTAAACAAATGCATCTGCTTTCAGAAATGTTGCCGTACTCAAAAATGGTGAAAAACCATCATTAATTGGAAAATAGTGAAATAGCAATTAATTGGATTAATCAATTAGTAATCTCATCATGTCTCACTATGTACTGTTTGCTTTTTACGATTTTCAAATAAGATGTTTCTGAAATCAGACTGATTTAAAATGTAAAATTGAATGTAACTATGGCACAGATTGGTCAGACAAATAGCATACCCAGAAGTTACTGTTTTTAGTAGTTGTGAATTCTTAGACCTAAGCAAGAGACTTGGAGAAAAGTATATAGTATAAATATTCTAAAATTGTTTAAATTTACTGTCAAGTTCAAGGGAAATATGGTATAGCTTGGGACAAATAACCACCCTAGATGAAAACTCACCACTTGTGAGATCTTTTTTCCTGAGAAAATAAAATCTGTATCTCCAAGCAATCATAATAACATTATAAATAGAACTGCCATTCTATTATATTCTACTTGACCTAAACGTTTCATGAATAGTTACATATATGATAAATATTTCTAGATAATATTGATATTGATCTGATTACGTACCCACACAGGTAAACTAATTTCCTAAATGTTCATCGATGATCAGTCAAATGGTACAATTGGGGGACATAAGTTTGTAAGTGCAGCTGAAACCCTTAGAATCTGATCAATCAATGGAGATTGATCCTTAGAACTAGTGGATAAAAAGTCTGTTGGAAGAATTCCCTCCAAAATGGTATACTTTCTGCGTAGAAGCCCAATCACTCTCTCAACGTGAATTCTGACATGGGCAATTTCCCTTGTCTTTTCTACGTCGATAGGGTCTAGTTGTGTTTTTCCTTTAGTAAAAGCAGGTATCACCAGTTCAGCTCTTTTAAAAGCCACACTTTCTTCAACAGTAAATCCCCTATCTGCCATTACCATATCTCCAGGAAGAAGCTTATTCAGCAGACCACAATTTTCAGTTAAATATTTGTCAGAGGTTCTGCCTCCCCAAGCATTTGACAAGAATGAAATTGTCCCTTGGGGGGTGATACCAATGAGTACCTTGATGGTGTTGTGGTGCTTGTAGGATGAAAATGTCTGTGCCCTTGCAAGAAGATTCGTAGGGGGCTCAATGAAAATCTCAAAGCAGTCGATAATTACTGTGGTTCTATTTCCAAATGCAGATTGAAAACATTTGGGCATTGTGTGCCATAGTTCATGTCGCTCTGGCCAGTAAATCAATGGTGAGAGTCGAGCATCCATAACTTCCATCCAGGTAGTATAAATTCTGTAGACCGTTGACACTGATACTCCAAAACGGTATGAAAGATCTTGATATGGGACGTTAATTCGATTTTTCATCAGTGACATGACCATCTCTTGGAATTTAGAGAGAGATTTCGATTTACGCGTAACAAAGGGTGAGACATGCTCGAAAACAAGTTGGAGAGTTTTAGCTTCGGTAAGACCAGTGTAAAACCTTACTTTTTCGTCATCTGTCATATCATCAGCGTCAAAAGGTGCTTTGCAAGAGCATTTTGAGCTGAACAAATATTCAAACTCGTCTGTCTGAGTGCTTGATTCAGCTTGATCACATTTTACGGTTTCATTTTTATTGGCTTCTACGTCGGCCACACTCAACGTTTCAAAGTGGCTAGCAACATCCTCAACATTTTCGTTCAGAGAACTGTTCGCAAAAATGTCTTTTACTTGTTCACCTGGCTCATCTAACTTGAGTATTTTGGCAGCAGAGGCTTGAAGTGTTTCTTCGTGTTGTCGTTTACGTCGCAATTTCCCTCTTTCGGCTCTTTCAGTATCTCGAAGTTGTCGCTCGTCGTCTCGCTGTTTCTTTGAATGTCCAAGATTCAAAGTGGGCACCCAATCAACGTTGTATTTATCCCAACTTGCTGCAGGCTTTCCTGATACGAAGTGGCGACTACAGACGCGATCATGTCGCAAGACTGACTCGGAAAGTTTGTCACGGCTAATGGCGGAAAGCCATCTTGTTCGCCGTTCGATAGACAATTCTTCGGCCTTTTCGCCTTGATTTTTGATAATCGATGGCACAACATAGAACTTGATATCTTTATCTCGGCCAGTGCGATTATGGCAATTGATCATTAAGCAGAGAACCATCGCAAAAACAACTGAAAAGCTCTTTCCGAATTTGAGTTGCGTTTGAATAGTTGGTTGTTAGGCAAAGCTGTACTCAAAGATGGCGGACCGTAACCGTTGTCAAGGAGTTGGTCACGTGAGTGAAAAGCAAGAATAGTGAGCTTTAAAAATATTAGCATCAATACCTGATTTAACTAAGAGATCTTTGATCCAATCTGCTAAAGTTGGAGACGTAATTGGTTATTTAGGCGTAACCGTGCACTCAACCCTTCATGTGTATCCCAATGCTTGAATGGATAAAGTTGCATGTGTGCTCCTATAGGATTTGGCCATTAATTTACTACTTCTACCACCTCGTTTTCTATTTCCTCGGAAAAGTTTCTAAACCGTTTTTTAGATTCTGGGTTGTCGGGTTCCATGGAAGGTATTTACTTTTCAAATCGACTTAAAAAAATCGAAAATAATACACCTCAAAGTAATGAAGTGTATTCGAGATGATTTCATATCACCGCTTATAGAAAGAAAGGAATGCAGATGGGACATGGTGGCTGTCACGAGCAGGGGTCTCCTGGCTCCACGTGCGGCCAAAATTGACCAGCTTTCAGGGCACAACTCTGACCAGTCACAGGCAGTGCTACAGTTGAGAAAGAGGCTTGCCATCTTCTCAGCCAGCAGTTTTACGGCGCGCATCTCTAATTAGCTGGTTAGTGGCCTCTTTTCACTGCCTCCAGATTGTCTTTCCAAGTGTGTCCTCCACCTCCCACTGTGTTGGCCATGGCAGTTTGTATTTCCTGTTAGAACAGACAACAAAGGGGAAACAAGGTTGACGATACATTTCCAGTACGCCAGGGACACAAGTGATACAACAGGTTTACATTCACTGATCAGATCATCACTGTAAGTTTACCTCTTGGCGAAGTGGCTGGTGGTCTCTGAAGAAATTTGAGATGGCCTGCCACATTTCCTCGTCTGTAAAATCCTCCATTCGGAGACCTGGCACCAACCGGTCCCTTATGCTCCAGCGATTCTTCACCTCTCCTTGCACTGTCTGCTCTTTGCCTTGCCTGTGGTCGTTGCTCCTGCAACTGCGGTCATTTAAAAAAAACAACAACAAAAGGCAGGAGTTAACTAGTGACCCGCGCGAGTTCATTATTCACACCCAAGCATAGCTGGACGAAAAGTTATGCAAGATATTTGATCTCTACAAGTAGTAGTAGTAATAATAACAATAATAAACAACAGCTAATAGGGTGAGTTTTCTCTCATTTTCTCAGACGACGGATGCTTTCATGAAACACCCTGGTTTGAGCACAGTAATAAGCGAGTATTAATTTGACACTTCTGGCTGGTATCATTTGCTAGTGCTCACCGAGTTTGGTCTTTGTTTTTTAGCCTTATTACTTGGTTGCCCACCCTGAGGCAGCGCCCTTTCTTCCATGCATATTGCCTTGGCTGTCGCACTGCTGACAGAGAAAGCCCTTCTATTCATTCTCCTGGCCCCACCGCCGTCTCCGTGGAACAGAGACGGCGGTGGGGCCAACACATGACACTCTGCCGACACTATCAAGGGTTCATTGGTGTCGTCCTCCTCATTGCTAGCGCTGGATCCCGCTGCAGGGGATGACTCATCGCCCTCTCTCCAACCTCGCTTCAGGCTTGAGCTTCAAGCCTCTAAGGTGCCTGGCGATAGGGCTTCAAAGGTTCAAAATCTTTTTTGTTTTCTTAGTTTTTTGAACAAGTGGAGGCCCTGCAACGTTTCTTAAAGATATTTTTCACCTTGTTTCTGATCCGCTCAAAGGTGTTTGCACTCAAAATGTTCCTGAGCTCCTTAGATGAAACGTAGACTCTGGGGATCTCTGTGTTTCTGGGTGGTTTGTCTAACTTGGCCAGGGCACGTTTAATTATGGCCATCTCCTCAGTCCATTCCCATCTCCTGGGCTCGCTTCTTCCTCCTACACATGATCCTGGCGGCTTGGAAAAAACGTAGGCCGCTGTGCGGTGAAATGAACTCTCCTGCGGCAGGTGATGAGGGTCCACAGTTGTTGTCTCTTGATGTGGTAACGAACCTGATCAGACGCTTGACCCAAAGCTTCCTGGAGAGCATTGGGTCTCTATATCGGAGCCGAAAAGCTCTGATATGCGGGTAAGTTCTTCTGAAGAGAGACCTATTTTTTTGAAGGGGGTTTTGACTTCATCCCTCAGCTCTTTCCCTGAAACAGATTTCTCCTCCTCATGTGGTGGTGTGGAGGCCTCGTCCTGCGTAGTTGTAGCTGTGGCGGCGTTCTTTATGGGTGTCACCTGTGTCAAAGTGACAAGCTGCTGGGAGGCATCCGCTGCTTCCTCAGTGAGGCTCTCACGGAGATACCTCCATTTGGCAGTCTTCTCGTTATGACACATGAGACACTGAAGTAATTCGTCATTCACCTGAAGCCTCAGCCTCTTCTTTTGCTGCAATTCCATTCCTATCCTCTTGCTGAGGTCAGTGGCAGTTATTGGTTTGTTGAGACGGACCCGGCTCTTGAATATGAAGGCGGAAATCTGTTTTCCAATGCTTACCCTTGAAAAGGAGCAGCCATCTGACTTGAGGAAGATATTGGCATTGTCACTTTCATCGTCGGAAACCACTGGCCTCAATTTGCTTGAAGTGTCCATGTGTTGGACGAGCATTGCATCCAGTGAGATGGGAGCAGGACCATACTCTTCCCTTTTGCGGGAGGTCACCAACGTAACCTTGTTACGCTTCTTCTTCTCCCATCTGTCGCCCTTGTACATCCTCAGAGTTGCTGCTTCCAATGCCCCTGAGTGTGTTCACGGATCTTGTGATGGAGATGAGCAGCAGGTCTCTCGCTGCACAGAACTGGGTTAGTGACAGGTCATCGGATGCTGAAGTCTTTGCCTGAGTAAGTGCTTTTCTTCCTTTCGCAGCCGGCAGAGTTGTCGTTATTTGCGAAACATCCTTAGACGTCAACAGCTGGTGGCAGTCTTTAATGTACTTATCGAAGGAGTCTGTAGATGTTTCTTTCGTAATGTAACGCCTCCAGCCCTTCAGGCTCTTGGCCAGATCTTGCAGCATTTGCCTGGTAGGTTTTGAGATTACAGGAAGGTGCAGGCGGGATCCTTACCTTGTAAGAAATTCTGCTAATTTTTGGAGGCTAGTCAGGTATGACTTTAGAGTACCAGCAGCCTTGGATTTAAGATGAGGCATAACCCAATCAAACCACACACAGCTGCCTTCCTCTTCCGCCAGTACACTGACGTCACCTCCAGAAGGATCAATATCATACAGGATCTTGACTTGGGAAGTGTGCTGTAGGCAGTTTTGATGTTGGTGAAACCTAGCCGATGGTGTCAAGAAATACTTATGAAACTCGCACAGGCAAATATGTCTCGCATTGACAGGATTTTCCTCGAAGTACTCGGCTATGCCATCGTATTTTTCCTCATAACTTTCCTCACCAGAGGAGGCCGCAGTTGCAGTCAGGTGCAACTGTGGCTGCAGAAATGGTCGCTGTTATAGAAGCAGGTTGCTTGAGAGGGAGTGGCAGAGGTATCTCGTGTAAGTCAGACTTGAAATTCTGCTTATGTCGGGGTTTTTTTTAGTACAGGTGACCCTGAGGAGGAGCCTGAGGATGAGCCTCTTGAGCCGTCCTCTAGGTTGAAGTCACTTCCTGTCGTGTGGGCGCCTGTGTCATCTGGTTGTGGTAACTCTTGTTTCATGGATGGACCTGGTAGTGTTAACTGATGAATTTCCTTGTCCACTCCCAGGTAACGTTTAGCTACCTTGCTGCTTGTCTTGTAGGCTTCGCTGTCAGGGTGCATCCCATGTTTATTTCATAAATGTTGTGGAAGATGAGCCCAGGTTGGCTACTTAGCCGCGCGGGTAGATCGCAGAGCAATCTTTCTGTCTCGGGAGGACTGGCGTTGGAGTGCCGTCATTGGAGGACTTGCCAATCTCCTGCATGACACTCTGCGGACAATATCAAGGGTTCATTGGCGTCGTCCTCCTCTTCATCTCTAGCGCTGGATGCCGCTGCAGGGAATGACTCATCGTCCTCTCTCCAACCTCGCTTCAGGCTTGAGCTTCAAGCTTCTAAGGTGCCTGGCGATAGGGCTTCAAAGGTTGAAAATCTTTTGTTTTCTAAGTTTTTTGAACAAGTGGTGGCCCCGCAACGTTTCTTAAAGATATTCTTCACCTTGTTTCTGATCCTGCAGATCTCTGTGTTTCTGGGTGGTTTGTCTAACTTGGCCAGGACACGTTTGACTATGGCTGTCTCCTCCTCAGTCCATTCCCATCTCCTGGGCTCGCTTCTTCCTCCTACACACGATCCTGGTGGCTTGGACAAAACGTAGGCCGCTGTGCGGTGAAATGAACTCTCCTGCGGCAGGTCATGAGGGTCCACAGTTGTTGTCTCTTGATGTGGTAGCGAACCTGATCAGACGCCTTGACCCAAAGGTTCTCTGGAGAGCATTGGGTCTGTATATCGGAGCGGAAAAGCTCTGATATGCGGGTAAGCTCTTCTGCAGAGAGATCTATTTTTTTGAAGGGGGTTTTGACTTCATCCCTGAGCTCTTCCCCTGAAACAGATTTCTCCTCCTCATGTGGTGGTGTGGAGGCCTCGTCCTGCGTAGTTGTAGTTGTGGCAGCGTTCTTTATGGGTGTCACCTGTGTCAAAGTGACAAGCTGCTGGGAGGCCTCCGCTGCTTCCTCAGTGAGGCTCTCACGGAGATACCTCCATTTGGCAGTCTTCTCATTATGACACATGAGACGCTGAAGTAATTCGTCATTCACCTGAAGCCTCAGCCTCTTCTTTTGCTGCAATTCTGTTGCTATCCACTTGCTGAGGTCAGTGGCAGTTATTGGTTTGTTGAGATGGCCCCGCTCTTGAATATGAAGGCGGAAATCTGTTTTCCAATGCTTACCCTTGAAAAGGAGCAGCCATCTGACTTGAGGAAGATATTGGCATTGTCACTTTCATCGTCTGAAACCACTGGCCTCAATTTGCTTGAGGTGTCTATGTCTTGGACGAGCATTGCATCCAGTGAGGTGGGAGCAGGACATCCTCTTCCCTTTTGCAGGAGGTCACCAACATGACCTTGTTACGCTTCTTTTTCTCCCATCTGTCGCCCTTGTACATCCTCAGAGTTGCTGCTTCCAACGCCCCTGAGTGTGTTCACGGATCTTGTGATGGAGACAAGCAGCAGGTCTCTCGCTGCACAGAACTGGGTTAGTGACAGGTCATCGGATGCTGAAGTCTTTGCCTGAGTAATTGCTTTTCTTCCTTTCACAGCCGGCAGAGTTGTCGTTATTTGCTAAACATCCTTAAACATCAACAGCTGGTGGCAGTGTTTAATGCATTTATCGAAGGAGTCGGCAGGTGCTTCTTTCGTAATGTAACGCCTTCAGCCCTTCAGGCTCTTGGCCAGATCTTGCAGCATGTGCCTGGAGGGTTGTGAGATTACAGGAAGGTGCGGGGAGGATTCTTACGTCGTAAGAAATTCCTCAAATTTTTGGAGGCTAGTCCAGTATGACTTAAGAGTACCAGTAGCCTTGGATTTAAGATTAGGCATAACCCAATCAAACCAGACACGGCTGCCTTCCTCTTCCGCCAGTACACTGACATCACCTCCAGAAGGATCAATATCAGACAGGATCTTCTTGACTCGGGAAGTGTGCTGTAGGCAGTTTTGATGTTGGTGAAACCTAGCCGATGGTGTCAAGAAATACTTATAAAACTCGCACAGCCAAATGTCTCACATTGCTAGGATTTTCTTCCTCGAAATACTCGGCTATGCCATCGTATTTTTCCTCATAACTTTCCTCACCAGAGGAGGCGGCAGTTGCAGAGTCAGGTGCAACAGTGGCTGCAGAAATGGTCGCTGTTATAGAAGCAGGTTGCTGGGGAGGGAGTAGCAGAAGTATCTCGTCTAAGTCAGAGTCGAAATTCTGCTTATGTCGGGGTTTTTTTTCAGTACAGGTGACCCTGAGGAGGAGCCTGAGGATGAGCGTCTTGAGGTGTCCTCTAGGTTGAAGTCACTTCCTGTCGTGTGATCGCCTGTGTCATCTGGTTCTGGTAACTCTTGTTTCATGGATGGACCTGGTAGTGTTAACTGATGAATTTCCTTGTCCGCTCCAAGGTAACGTTTAGCTACCTTGATGCTTGTCTGGTAGGCTTCGCTGTCAGGGTGCATCCCATGTTTATTTCGTAAATGTTGTGGAAGATAAGCCCCAAGGGTAGCTACAATCTTTTTAGGGCCTCAGTTTTTCCACCTCCCTCCTTTACTCTTGTGTTTGGTAGTGCTGCATCCTCATTTCTTCCCGTGTATACCCATGTTAAAGAGGTGATCGACATCGCAATCGCCGATGTGCTTCCTCTTAACATGGACATGCTTCAGATGTCATTTAAGATTGCGTCCATTGTACTTATACTTCGTTAGCATGCACTTCCTGGCCAGGTGGTGACCCTTTGGCGTACTTGGTTCGTCAGCAGTGAAAGTGACGAAGGCCTCCTGCCCTCCATAAATAGACCCTTCCTCCCTTTTTATCATTAATCTCTTCTTCGCGAATGTCCACTTGTTCCTTAGGATTTGTGAGATGCTCCACTCTAAGGAGCATATCACTCGCATCACAGATGTTTTTAGTGATTTCTAAGGAATCACCTGCGATATCGATTGCTTGTAGGGTGTGCTTCCTGCTAAACTTCTCGTTGTTGATAGCGTCGTATGCCGGAGTGACATATTTAAAGGCCATGTCGAACTTTGCCTCGATACGAGGCGGCTTGCAGCTGCCTAAAGCTGCAGAAAGTACGCGAGATCAATCAGGTCGTCTCTCACCTCGTTAGGTTGCTCGAAGGGTTGAAATGAAGCTGGCGCTGTATACTGAATGCCCCCACTCATATTTAACTCTTTCAACGCAGACTGGTCTCCGCTGTTAGCAGCATCGAGAAGTTGCAGAACATTTGGTGTTCTGCCCTCCATTCTTTTAAACCTAA